>NC_069501.1:554433948-554608948 GCF_027579735.1 Bombina bombina | reverse complement strand
CCTGTGAGGACTTCGCTGTGGAAACTCTCTAACTGCTGATTTTCTGTTGCCAAACTCTGCAAAGACTGACTATGCTGGGCTAACCCTCAAACTTCCTGATAACCTGTTTCCAAATACTGCAAGTACTGTTTATTCTGTGAAACTCTCAAACTGCATGTTAACCTGTTGCCAAACTCTGCAAATACTGTTTATTCAGTGTAAACATTCAAACTGCTTGATATCCTGTTGCCAAATACTGCAAGTACTGTTTATTCTGTGAAACTCTCAAACTGCATGTTAACCTGTTGCCAAACTCTGCAAATACTGTTTATTCAGTGTAAACTCTCAAACTGCATGATAACCTGTTGCCAATCTCTGCAAGTACTGATTAATCTATGTTAACCTTCCAACAATCTGATATCCTGTTGTCTAACTCTGCAAGTACTGACTATTCAGTATTAACCCTCAAACTGCCTGATAACCTGTTGCCAAACTCTGCAATTACTGACTACACAGTGTTAACCCTCAAACTACCTGATATCCTGTTGTCTAACTCTGTAAGTACTGACTATTCAGTATTAACCTTCAAACTGCCTGATAACCTGTTGTCAAACTCTGCAAGGACTGACTACACAGTGTTAGCCCTCAAACTGCCTGATAACAGGTTACCTACTCCTGCATTATTAACTGTTTCTTGTTTTTTCCTTCCTCTGTTTGAGTATAAGTGAACTATCCCTGCTCTCCTGATTCTGTGGAAGACAGTTCCGGAAACCAGTTCCTTACGCAGAAGTCTATTTGGCTGATATCTTGTATTACTTTGGACTCAGGCTAACTCTGCTCCATATCATGAGTACATTGTTTTTTAGAGGTTTCGTGGGGTCACGTCCTGGATTAAACTCAGAGAGCAAGGGTGTTGTTTAAGTTCGCCCTAGCATTTGGGTCTTCTTCTGGACATTTCCTAACCTGACAGTACAAACTGGCCATAATATGGACCCTGATGAGTTATCCAGGGCTGTGGCTCTACAAGGGCAACTTCTGGGAAATCATTCTGCTCATTTGCAATTTTTGGATTCCAAGCTTGACCAGATTACTGCTCTGCTATATAATCTCTCTGCTCCTTCTCAAGCTACGGCGACTCCTACTGCAGCTGCTACTAGCTGCTGTCTTTAACCCACCTCAACCTGTTGGACAGTATATACCACAAATCCCACTTCCAGATAAATATGACGGTAATCCTGAAGAATGCCGTGGATTCCTTAATCAATGTCGTTTACACTTCAGAAACAATCCTCAATTTTTTTCCAATTCTACTTCCAAAATCACCTTTATTATATCCCTCATGAAGGGTAAGGCTCTAGCCTGGGTGTCTCCTCTTTTAGAGAAGAATGATCCTTTACTACAGGATGTGGAATTATTTGTGTCCATTTTTTCTTCTGTTTTTGACAAGCCTGGGAGGTCTGCAGCTGCAGAGGCACATTTACTGAAGGACTGTCCTATCCGGCCAGTAAAAGCCAAGGTTTAACTTTTGATAGAGGGACAGAGTTAAGCCAGAATCCCATGTCTTCCCTCAATTCTAAACTTTTTGTTCCTGTAACTATCACTTTTGGAAACACCAAGTTTCGAGCTCAAGCCCTCATTGACTCTGGATCTGCTGTAGTTTTCATTGATTCAAACTTTGCCAAGAAACAGTTAATTAAGGTAACCACTGTTAGTGGACAGCCTCTAGGTTCTGCTATTATACAAAATTCTACCATTCCTCTTCTTTTATCTGTGGGCATACTCCATTCTGAAATTATCTGTTTTGACGTCATCACTTCTCCCCACATACTGTTGATTCTTGGGTTACCTTGGTTGCAGCTTCATGATCCAGTCTTCTCATGGTCTAAAGGAGAACTTATTTCCTGGGGAACTACCTGTTTCAAACATTGCCTGCAAAATCCCTCAAAACCATCTTGTCCTGTCGTAGCTATGGTGGAAGTTCCTGAGTCATTGCCTAATTACTATCATGCCTTTAGTGATGTGTTTTCTAAAAAGGAGGCTGAGACGTTACCTCCACACCGGATACTTCCACGATATCCTGCCCTGACCTTGCTATAACCCACTATAACAATAATCTCTCTGCTGCACTTGACATTCTCGCTCCACCCCAACCTCGCAAAGCCCCACGTCATCAGCTCCCACCCTGGCACTCCCAACAAACGCGTCACCTACAAAAATGCTCCCGCACTGCTGAGCGTGCCTGGAGGAAATCCCGCTCTGAACATGATTTCATGCACTATAAGTTCATTCTCTACTCTTACACCTCTGCCCTTCGCTTAGCTAAGCAAACCTACTTCTCCTCTCTTATATCCACTCACTCCTCAAACCCTAAAAGACTCTTCTCTATTTTCAACTCTCTCCTCTACCCACCTGCACCACCCCCTCATCTGCATTCAGTGCTCAAGACCTCGCTGACTATTTTCTCAATAAAACACATGCAATCCGAGGAAACATCCCAACACAAACCTGCAATCTCCAAACTCCGCTCCCAGTCACCCCCTTTGCCACTCTCTGCACCCTCCTTCCAACCACTGAGAGTGAAGTGGCTTCCCTTTTGTCTTCCTCACACCTCACTACCTGCCCACTTGACCCTATTCCTTCACATCTAATCCCTCCTCTGTCTACCACCCTCACTCCGGCTCTTACTCACATATTTAACCTATCCCTTTCTACCGGCTCATTCCCTGCCTCCTTCAAACATGCGAAGGTCACCCCCATCCTCAAAAAACCCTCCCTCGACCCTAACTCCCCTGCAAACTACCGCCCCATATCACTGCTCCCACTAGCTTCAAAACTCCTCGAAAAACTAGTTTTCAGTCGCCTAACCCACTTCCTGTCCTCCAACTCATTGCTCGACCCCCTGCAATCTGGCTTCCGTCCCCAACACTCAACTGAAACTGCTCTCACCAAGGTTACTAATGATCTCCTTTCTGCTAAAAACAAAGGCTACTACTCTATACTCATCTTACTTGACCTATCTGCTGCCTTTGACACTGTTGACCATCCCCTTCTCCTACAGTCTCTAAGTTCTCTTGGTCTCTGTGACACTGCCCTCTCCTGGATTCACTCTTATCTCTCTAACAGATCCTTCTCAGTCTCTTTTGCTGGTGACTCCTCCTCTCTATTGCCCCTGTCTGTTGGAGTACCTCAAGGCTCTGTCCTGGGTCCTCTACTCTTCTCTATTTACACTTCTTCACTGGGTAAACTTGTCAACAACTATGGCTTCAGCTATCACCTCTATGCTGATGATACCCAGATCTACCTTTCCACCCCTGCACTCTCTCCTTCTGTCAACTCTCACATCAGCGACTGCTTATCTGGCATTTCCTCCTGGATGGCCTCTCACCACCTAAAAATAAATATGTCCAAGACCGAACTACTTCTAATTCCCCCCTCTAGCTCCACTCCAGTCTCTAATTTTTCTATCACTGTTGGCGGCACCACTATCTCCCCATCACCCCAAGTCCGCTGCCTCGGAGTCACGCTTGACTCAAATCTGTCCTTCATTCCCCACATCCAACTGCTCTCTTCATCCTGCCGCAACCACCTACGCAATATCTCCAAAATTGGTGCTGAAACTACCAAACAGCTCATCCACTCCCTGGTAATTTCCCGACTTGACTACTGTAACAACTTACTAACTGGCCTCCCTCTTTCCCGCCTCTCTCCCCTCCAATCCGTCCTAAATGCATCTGCCAGACTAATCCACCTCTCTCGATGCTCTGTTTCTGCTGCGCCTCTCTGTGAGTCCCTTCACTGGCTCCCCATTCACAACAGAGTTAAATTCAAAATTCTCACCCTGACCTACAAAGCCCTCACCAATGCTGCCCCACCCTACCTGTCCTCACTCATCAACAAATATACTCCTGCCCGTCCCCTAAGATCCAACAACGACCTGCTTCTTGCATCCTCTACCATCACCTCCTCTCATTCTAGACTACAGGACTTCTCTCGTGCAGTACCAACCCTCTGGAACACACTTCCTCGAGATGTCAGACTTGCCCCTAACCTCTCCTCCTTTAAACGTTCCCTCCAGTCTCTAATTTTTCTATCACTGTTGGCGGCACCACTATCTCCCCATCACCCCAAGTCCGCTGCCTCGGAGTCACGCTTGACTCAAATCTGTCCTTCATTCCCCACATCCAACTGCTCTCTTCATCCTGCCGCAACCACCTACGCAATATCTCCAAAATTGGTGCTGAAACTACCAAACAGCTCATCCACTCCCTGGTAATTTCCCGACTTGACTACTGTAACAACTTACTAACTGGCCTCCCTCTCTCCCACCTCTCTCCCCTCCAATCCGTCCTAAATGCATCTGCCAGACTAATCCACCTCTCTCGATGCTCTGTTTCTGCTGCGCCTCTCTGTGAGTCCCTTCACTGGCTCCCCATTCACAACAGAGTTAAATTCAAAATTCTCACCCTGACCTACAAAGCCCTCACCAATGCTGCCCCACCCTACCTGTCCTCACTCATCAACAAATATACTCCTGCCCGTCCCCTAAGATCCAACAACGACCTGCTTCTTGCATCCTCTACCATCACCTCCTCTCATTCTAGACTACAGGACTTCTCTCGTGTGGTACCAACCCTCTGGAACGCACTTCCTTGAGATGTCAGACTTGCCCCTAACCTCTCCTCCTTTAAACGTTCCCTAAAGACCTTTCTGTTCAGGGAAGCTTATCACCCGACTTATTAACAAACTAACCAATTAACTAACAGTTGCCCTCTATCTCCTCACTAATATCATTCTCACCTCTGCAGTCCCCACCTCCTGTTTCCAATCCTCCTACCCATCTAGATTGTAAGTTCCCACGGGAACAGGGCCCTCAATTCCCCCTGTATTTGTCTGTAAAATTTTGTGTCTTATCGTATTGTTTCTCCACTGTACTGTTATCCTTGTACCCATGGGCAGCGCTGCGGAATCTGTTGGCGCTTTATAAATAAAGAATAATAATAATAATAATATTTGACTGTCCTATCGAATTGTTTTCACTGGCTCCTCTACCTAAGGGAAGAACCTATCCCCTCTCTCGTCAAGAAAATGTCTCTCTTGAGGAATACATAAAGGACAACTTAGCCCAGAGGATTTATTCGTCCTTCCTTCATCACCTGTGGGTGCGGGTTTTTTCTTCATTGGGAAAAAAGATGGAGGTCTCCGTCCCTGTATCGATTATCAGGCCTTGTATCAGATTACTGTCAAAAACCGCTATCCTCTGCCGCTCATTCCTGAGTTATTTGATCATCTTCAAGGTGCTTCTATTTTTTCCAAGTTAGATCTCCATGGGGCCTACAATTTGGTCAGAATCCGTAAAGGAGATGAATGGAAGAAGGCATTTAACACTAGATTTGGTCACTACAAGTATCTAGTAATGCCATTTGGGTTGTGCAATGCACCAGCAGTATTTCAGCACTTTGTTAACGAAATCTTCAGAGATTATCTAAATCAATTTGTTATAATTTATCTCGATGACATTCTGATCTATTCCAAAACATTACAGGAACATGTACATCATGTAAGACTGGTACTTCAGAGGTTACGAGACAATTCCCTGTTCGCTAAATTGGAGAAATGCTCTTTTCATCAGAGTTCCATTCCCTTTTTGGGTTATATCATTTCAGAATCAGGTTTTGAGATGGATCCTGCTAAACTTTTGGCTATCAAGGACTGGCCCAGACCAACTACTCTCAAATTCCTGCAGAGGTTTCTTGGCTTTGCCAATTACTATAGAAAGTTTATCAAGAACTTTGCTGACATCACGTCTCCGCTCACTTCTCTTACTAAGAAAGGGCAAAATTGTAAGAACTGGTCCACTTCAGCAGTACAGGCTTTTGAAACGCTAAAATCAGCATTTTCTTCTGCACCTCTTCTCAGTCATCCAATTCCTGATCTCCAGTTTATTTTGGAGGTTGACGCTTCTTCTATAGCAGCTGGAGCTGTTCTCTCCCAACGTGATCCGACTACCAGCAAGATACATCCTGTGGCGTTCTTTTTGAAAAAATTCAATCCTGCCGAGTTTAAATTATTATGTGGGCAATAAGAGCTTTTGGCTATAAAATTAGCTTTGGATGAATGGAGGCATTGGTTAGAGGGTACCAGTCAACCTTTTTTCATTCTGACAGATCATAAGAATCTTTTATACCTCCATACAGCTACTCGTCTCAATCCTCGTCAGGCTCGGTGGGCCTTGTTCTTGTCCAGGTTTAATTTTGTACTTTCCTATGTTCCTGGTTCAAAAAATTCCAAGGCAGATGCTTTATCTAGGCAGTTCCAATCTTCTGAGCCTTCTCCTTTGGATTCTGAACCTATACTACGTCCAGTCAAAGTTTTGGCTCAAGTATCCTCTTTTCCAGTACAGGCTTTACATGCTGCTCAAGTCCGGGTACCATCTTCTTGCAAATTACCTTCTGGTATCCTGTATGTACCCAAGGAATTACGTCTTAAGCTTCTACGTTGGGCTCACAACAAAATTTCAGCAGGTCATCCTGGAGTAACCAATACTTTGTGGAAACTGAAGCAGCATGTTTGGTGGTCCACTATGAGGAGGGATGTTAAGGATTATATTGCTGCTTGTAGTTCTTGTGCTTCGAACAAACAATCTTCTCATCGACCGTTTGGTCTATTACACCCTCTTCCTATTCCTCATTACCCTTGGTCTCACTTATCCATAGACTTTGTTACAGGTCTTCCTATTTCTGCTGGAAATATGACCATTTAGGTAGTGGTGGATCGGTTCTCCAAGTCTGCTCACTTCATACCTCTTCCAGGCTTGCCTTCAGCTCAAAGACTTTCTGAACTCCTTGTTCTACCATATATCTTGTTTGCAGGGTTTTCCCACTGACATAGTCTCAGATCGCAGAGTTCAATTTGTTTCCAAGTTTTGGAGGTTTTTTTGTAAGCACTTCAGAATCAACATATCTCTTTCTACTGCACATCATCCTCAATCCAATGGACAGACTGAGCGTGTAAATCAAGCCTTAGAATCTTTTCTTAGACATTATGTAGACCATCACCACTCCAACTGGTCTCAGTTATTGACTTTGGCAGAATTAGCTCACAACTCACGCTATAACGCCTCATTACAGACCTCTCCCTTTAAGGCAGCTTATGGTTTTGAACCTAGAACCTTTCCTATTATTACCAGTTTTACTGAAGTCCCTGGAGCAGATCGTATTGTGAAAAATCTCAGTAACCACTAGCAACTCATTCCTCAAAATCTACTTTCCTCTTCCTTAAGACACAAGAGATATGCTGATCGCAGAAGGTGTGAGGCTCCTTTACTTCGTACTGGAGACAGAGTATTTTTATCCACCTGATTCATACGTCTAAAACAACCTTGTACTAAGTTGTGTCCTAAGTACATTGGACCTTTTCGAATTGTTTCCAAAGTTTGTTCTTCTGCATACCGCCTGGCTTTACCCAAGACTCTCAAGATCCATCCAGTGTTTCATGTCTCCTTACTCAAGCCAGTCATCTACAACTGATACTCTATCAAGAGTAAACCACCTCCTCCACTTTCCGTAGAGGGAACTTCTGAGTTTGAAGTCAGCCAGATTTTGGATTCCAAGCTACGGGGCAATCGGGTGTACTACCTAGTCCATTGGAAGGGTTATCCTATCTCTGAACGATCTTTGGAACCATCCTCTCATGTCCATGCTCCAGCTCTTGTCAAGTCTTTTCACAAGAAATACCCTGCCAGGCCCGGTCGGGTCCCCCTGAGGGGTCCTTGAGGAGGGGGCACTGTCACGCTCGGCCGCTGGGAAGCTCCGGCGGTCCTCTCTGTGTGCTTGATTGGCAGGTAGTCTGAGCCGTCCCTTCCTGATCATGTCACTACCAGGCTTTTTATTCTGGGCTTCCTGTTTCTTCAGAGCCTGTTTGTTTGTTACTCTTTGTGGCTCCTGTGAGGACTTCGCTGTGGAAACTCTCTAACTGCTGATTTTCTGTTGCCAAACTCTGCAAAGACTGACTATGCTGGGTTAACCCTCAAACTTCCTGATTACCTGTTTCCAAATACTGCAAGTACTGTTTATTCTGTGAAACTCTCAAACTGCATGTTAACCTGTTGCCAAACTCTGCAAATTCTGTTTATACAGTGTAAACCTTCAAACTGCTTGCTATCCTGTTGCCAAATACTGCAAGTTCTGTTTATTCTGCGAAACTCTAAAACTGCATGTTAACCTGTTGCCAAACTCTGCAAATACTGTTTATTCAGTGTAAACCTTCAAACTGCTTGATATCCTGTTGCCAAATACTGCAAGTACTGTTTATTCTGTGAAACTCTCAAACTGCATGTTAACCTGTTGCCAAACTCTGCAAATACTGTTTATTCAGTGTAAACTCTCAAACTGCATGATAACCTGTTGCCAATCACTGCAAGTACTGATTAATCTGTGTTAACCTTCCAACTACCTGATATCTTTTTGTCTAACTCTGCAAGTACTGACTATTCAGTATTAACCCTCAAACTGCCTGATAACCTGTTGTTAAACTCTGCAAGGACTGACTACACAGTGTTAACCCTCAAACTACCTGATATCCTGTTGTCTAACTCTGCAAGTACTGACTATTCAGTATTAACCTTCAAACTGCCTGATAACCTGTTGCCAAATTCTGCAAGGACTGACTACACAGTGTTAACCCTCAAACTGCCTGATAACAAGTTACCTACTCCTGCATTATTAACTGTTTCTTGTTTTTTCCTTCCTCTGTTTGAGTATAAGTGGACTATCCATAAGTGGACTATCCCTGCTCTCCTGATTCTGTGGAAGACATTTCCTGAAACCAGTTACTTACTCAGAAGTCTATTTTGGCTGATATCTTGTATTACTTTGGACTCAGGCTAACTCTGCTCCATATCGTGAGTACATTGTTTTTTAGAGGTTTCGTGGGGTCACGTCCTGGATTAAACTCAGAGAGCAAGGGTGTTGTTTAAGTTCGCCCTAGCATTTGGGTCTTCTTCTGGACATTTCCTAACCTGACAGTACAAACTGGCCATAATATGGACCTTGATGAGTTATCCAGGGCTGTGGCTCTACAAGGGCAACTTCTGGGAAATCATTCTGCTCATTTGCAATTTTTGGATTCAACTTATAAAATATTTTAACATTTATTGGTGTGGAAAATATCAAAAGTCAGTCAAGCAATGCCCACTTGTGTATTTAATCTATGTCCCTTTTAAGTGGTTGCAATACTGCATCTCCAAGAAACAAAATAAAGTGAAAAGTTTCTTTCTTCAGGCATCCACATAAACCAAGTTATTGTATAGTGTGTGGTTACTGTCAGAATTAAACCACCAGATTGTTTCAGAACAACTTTATTTTTGTGTATGTATGTGGCCTAGGAGAATGTATGCAGCAACTGCATAAGAAATTATTGTGCTGGTTTTTGGTTGATTAAACATCATGGTTGTGTCTGTATCAGGCGTCTATTGCGTGGATAAGGTATTTAATAGACATCATGGATCCATGAGGAACACTTGGCACAGTATGAGGATGGCCCAGAACATGGTGGTCCCTTTAATGGTCATCGCTCTTTGGATCAAGCATCTGTCAGTTTAAGCTTGACACCTATTAAATAAGAAATAGCACATTAAGTATATTTCTATAAAGTAATGTCACATCACATCTCTACTTTCTATGAAATGTGAGACCTGAAAAAAAAATATTAAACATGCAACATTTTGTCATAACATCATATTAATGCTTCACTTGTATGCAGTTTTCACATATTAATTATGATATTTTCATATCTGTCACTCTTTTCCAGCAAGAATAAGTTGATACCTAGAATAAAAATAAAACAAATCATCCTTAATTAATAAGCAGCTTTGTATGAAGTCATAGTCCTTTAGAATATATTTGTAAAATAATCATTGATTAGGATATCATATCCATTTGCAGTTACATAGATACAGGCGTATATTAACTATACAACTTGTTTATTGTCATATTAGTTTGTAATACAGTTCCAAACAGGTGATTAGTATCAATCACCCCTCTAGTTATTTCTGAGCAGTGTATCTATTTAAGTATAATACTCAGAATATATGGTAAAAAAACATTTCAACCATGGGTTTAATTGAGCAAGTAATTTAAGCAAGTTTTAGTTTCAGACTTACCAACAGCTTTATAGTTACCTTCAGTTTGATCGCCTATTGACTTTGGCCTAGTAAACAAAACATCCTAGAGTCATGTTTGATCCTGGACTAATTTAAGTTTCTAAAGATCAGGAGGAGTCATGTTATTGGCTATACCTTAACTTTATTAGCTTCTTTTAACAGGTTTACCCAATTCTAGGGACCCTTTTCAGTTGTGCACTTTTCGACTTTTAAACCATATACACCATATTAACCTTAGGCAGGGTATTCCTTCTAAAGGGGACTCGGCAACCCTGAGAAAACTTTAGGTACGGCGTTTCAAGCCTAGGATTTACCTTTCTCACCCTATTTATACCTAGGTGGGTTTTCACTGGTAAAGTACCGTTGTGCCTTTGGAGAAGCTTACCTCCTCGTATACTCTTTCTGGAACACCTCTGACCAAAGCCTAATTTTGCTGTCTTAATCTTACTTTCTTACTCTGAGTATATTACAACTCTTATAAGATTCCCTTCCCCTAATGGTATATTATAGGGAATCCAGTTTTTCACCAGTAGGAGTAGGATTAGCAAGAGGCCTCATTATTGAGCTATTATGCTAGGCCTATAGATGTATTTTAGTCTTAGGTTAATAACCTTTTATGTGGAGGAAAATAAAATACTACTCCCCCCCTCTAGGTTTGTCACCCAATAAGTATAGAACAACCCCAGTATGCTTAAAGGGACAGTCAAGTCCAAAAAAAGCTTTCATTTTTTCAAATAGGGCATGTCATTTTAAACAACTTTCCAATTTACTTTTATCAACAATTTTGCTTTGTTCTCTTGGTATTCTAGTTGAAAGCAAACATAGGAAAGCACATATGATAATTTCTAAGCCCTTGAAGGCCGCCTCTATTTTATTTACTTTTCACAGCAGGGGAGAGCAAGTTCATGTAGGCCAGTGATTTGCAACCTTTTTTTTGCCGTGGCACACTTTTTTACATTAAAAAATCCTGTGGCACACCACCATTCCAAAATTGTACAAAATCACACATTGTAGCCTAATACAGGATATATATACAGTATATATATATATATATATATATATATATATACACACACTGTACTGTGCTGTCATGCCATGCCTCCTACAAACTATACATGACATATTGACATTCATTCACAAACAATCGTAATGATTGTCTGTGAATGAATGTCAGTGTCATGGTTGTAAATGATGCCTGATGAGCCTGTCAAATACCTACCAATATTTCAAAATTTGAAAGAGGGACACCCCCGCACTGTTGTCAGTCTGCCGCGGCACACCTGAGGATCTCTCACGGCAGACTAGTGTGCCACAGCAAACTGGTTGAAAAACACTGATGTAGGCCATATAGATAGCTTTGTGATCACGCTCATGGCTAGTGGCAGACACTGCACTAATTGGCTAAAATGCAAGTCAATAGATAATAACTAAAAGTCATGTGATTAGGGGCGGTCAGAAGATGCTTAGATACAAGTTAGTCACAGAAGTAAAAAGTGTATTAATATAGCAGTGTTGGTTTTGCAAAACTGGGGAATGGGTAATAAAGGGATTATCTATCTTTTTAAACAACAAAAATTCTGGTGTTGACTGTCCCTTTAATACAGTAATGATTTGAAAATCAGGTACTACCTGACGTCATCAGTTCTAGGCAGGACATTTGACCTCACTGCACAACTGAGGAATGTAGATCTCTTCTAGCAGCCTGCAACTTTACGTTACCCTTAATTCAGGATAAGAAGGCTTATAAGTTTCATGAGAGCATCTTTGTTCTGTTAAACGAATAGGGAAAATGTTATTTTCTGTAGTAGAAACACAGTTCCCTGCAAAAATTGTATTATTAAAGGGACAGTCTAGTATAAATTAAACTTTCATTATTCATATAGGACTTTTAATTGTTATCAACTTTCCAATTTACTTTTATCATCAAATTTGCTTTTTTCTCTTGGTATTCTTAGTTTAAACTAAACATAGGTAGGCTCATTTGCTAATTTCTAAGCCTTTGAGGGCTGCCTCTTATCACATGCTTTTTAAATCTCTTTTCAACACAAAGACAGAAAGTACACGTGGGCCATATAGATAACACTGTGTTCAGGTACAAGGGGTTATTTAAGATTTAGCACAAAACAATGCTAAATTAAGACAATAGATAATAAACAGTCACAGTCATGTGATCAGGGGGCTGGAAGAAGGTTCCTAGATACAAGGTAATCACAGAGGTAAAAAGTATATTAATATAACTGTGTTGGTTGTGCAAAACTGGGGAATGGGGTAATGAAGGGATTATCTATCTTTTAAAACACTAACAATTCTATGGTAGACTGTCCCTTTAAGAAATAAGGGTCCCATCCAGTTTTCTCACTGTAAAATAAATCAGTTTTGTTAGAGCAAAACTATAATCAGGTACATTTGCGTGATCCGACTACCAGCAAGATACATCCTGTGGCGTTCTTTTTGAAAAAATTCAATCCTGCCGAGTTAAATTATGATGTGGGCAATAAGGAGCTTTTGGCTATAAAATTAGCTTTGGATGAATGGAGGCATTGGTTAGAGGGTACCAGTCAACCTTTTTTTCATTCTGACAGATCATAAGAATCTTTTATACCTCCATACAGCTACTCTCTCAATCCTCGTCAGGCTCGGTGGGCCTTGTTCTTGTCCAGGTTTAATTTTGTACTTTCCTATGTTCCTGGTTCAAAAAATTCCAAGGCAGATGCTTTATCTAGGCAGTTCCAATCTTCTGAGCCTTCTCCTTTGGATTCTGAACCTATACTACGTCCAGTCAAAGTTTTGGCTCAAGTATCCTCTTTTCCAGTACAGGCTTTACATGCTGCTCAAGTCCGGGTACCATCTTCTTGCAAATTACCTTCTGGTATCCTGTATGTACCCAAGGAATTACGTCTTAAGCTTCTACTTGGGCTCACAACACAAAATTTCAGCAGGTCATCCTGGAGTAACCAATACTTTGATGGAAACTGAAGCAGCATGTTTGGTGGTCCACTATGAGGAGGGATGTTAAGGATTATATTGCTGCTTGTAGTTCTTGTGCTTCGAACAAACAATCTTCTCATCGACCGTTTGGTCTATTTACACCCTCTTCCTATTCCTCATTTACCCTTGGTCTCACTTATCCATAGACTTTGTTACAGGTCTTCCTATTTTCTGCTGGAAATATGACCATTTAGGTAGTGGTGGATCGGTTCTCCAAGTCTGCTCACTTCATTACCTCTTCCAGGCTTGCCTTCAGCTCAAAGACTTTCTGAACTCCTTGTTCTACCATATATCTTGTTTGCAGGGTTTTCCCCACTGACATAGTCCTCAGATCGCAGAGTTCAATTTGTTTCCAAGTTTTGGAGGTTTTTTTGTAAGCACTTCAGAATCAACATATCTCTTTCTACTGCACATCATCCTCAATCCAATGGACAGACTGAGCGTGTAAATCAAGCCTTAGAATCTTTTCTTAGACATTATGTAGACCATCACCACTCCAACTGGTCTCAGTTATTGACTTTGGCAGAATTAGCTCACAACTCACGCTATAACGCCTCATTACAGACCTCTCCCTTTAAGGCAGCTTATGGTTTTGAACCTAGAACCTTTCCTATTATTACCAGTTTTACTGAAGTCCCTGAGCAGATCGTATTGTGAAAAATCTCAGTAACCACTAGCAACTCATTCCTCAAAATCTACTTTCCTCTTCCTTAAGACACAAGAGATATGCTGATCGCAGAAGGTGTGAGGCTCCTTTACTTCGTACTGGAGACAGAGTATTTTTATCCACCTGATTCATACGTCTAAAACAACCTTGTACTAAGTTGTGTCCTAAGTACATTGGACCTTTTCGAATTGTTTCCAAAGTTTGTTCTTCTGCATACCGCCTGGCTTTACCCAAGACTCTCAAGATCCATCCAGTGTTTCATGTCTTCCTTACTCAAGCCAGTCATCTACAACTGATACTCTATCAAGAGTAACCACCTCCTCCACTTTCCGTAGAGGGAACTTCTGAGTTTGAAGTCAGCCAGATTTTGGATTCCAAGCTACGGGGCAATCGGGTGTACTACCTAGTCCATTGGAAGGGTTATCCTATCTCTGAACGATCTTTGGAACCATCCTCTCATGTCCATGCTCCAGCTCTTGTCAAGTCTTTTCACAAGAAATACCCTGCCAGGCCCGGTCGGTGTCCCCCTGAGGGGTCCTTGAGGAGGGGGCACTGTCACGCTCGGCCGCTGGGAAGCTCCGGCGGTCCTCTCTGTGTGCTTGATTGGCAGGTAGTCTGAGCCGTCCCTTCCTGATCATGTCACTACCAGGCTTTTTATTCTGGGCTTCCTGTTTCTTCAGAGCCTGTTTGTTTGTTACTCTTTGTGGCTCCTGTGAGGACTTCGCTGTGGAAACTCTCTAACTGCTGATTTTCTGTTGCCAAACTCTGGCAAAGACTGACTTTGCTGGGTTAACCCTCAAACTTCCTGATTACCTGTTTCCAAATACTGCAAGTACTGTTTATTCTGTGAAACTCTCAAACTGCATGTTAACCTGTTGCCAAACTCTGCAAATTCTGTTTATACAGTGTAAACCTTCAAACTGCTTGCTATCCTGTTGCCAAATACTGCAAGTTCTGTTTATTCTGCGAAACTCTAAAACTGCATGTTAACCTGTTGCCAAACTCTGCAAATACTGTTTATTCAGTGTAAACCTTCAAACTGCTTGATATCCTGTTGCCAAATACTGCAAGTACTGTTTATTCTGTGAAACTCTCAAACTGCATGTTAACCTGTTGCCAAACTCTGCAAATACTGTTTATTCAGTGTAAACTCTCAAACTGCATGATAACCTGTTGCCAATCACTGCAAGTACTGATTAATCTGTGTTAACCTTCCAACTACCTGATATCTTTTTGTCTAACTCTGCAAGTACTGACTATTCAGTATTAACCCTCAAACTGCCTGATATCCTGTTGTTAAACTCTGCAAGGACTGACTACACAGTGTTAACCCTCAAACTAACCTGATATCCTGTTGTCTAACTCTGCAAAGTACTTGACTATTCAGTATTAACCTTCAAACTGCCTGATAACCTGTTGCCAAATTCTGCAAGGACTGACTACACAGTGTTAACCCTCAAACTGGCCTGATAACAAGTTACCTACTCCTGCATTATTAACTGTTTCTTGTTTTTTCCTTCCTCTGTTTGAGTATAAGTGAACTATCCATAAGTGGACTAGTCCCTGCTCTCCCTGATTCTGTGAAGACATTTCCTGAAACCAGTTACTTACTCAGAAGTCTATTTTGGCTGATATCTTGTATTACTTTGGGACTCAGGCTAACTCTGCTCCATATCGTGAGTACATTGTTTTATAGAGGTTCGTGGGGTCACTGTCCTGGATTAAACTCAGAGAGCAAGGGTGTTGTTTAAGTTCGCCCTAGCATTTGGGTCTTCTTCTGGACATTTCCTAACCTGAACAGTACAAACTGGCCATAATATGGACCTTGATGAGTTATCCAGGGCTGTGCTCTACAAGGGCAACTTCTGGGAAATCATTCTGCTCATTTGCAATTTTTGGATTCAACTTATAAAATATTTTAACATTTATTGGTGTGGAAAATATCAAAAGTCAGTCAAGCAATGCCCACTTGTGTATTTAATCTATGTCCCTTTTAAGTGGTTGCAATACTGCATCTCCAAGAAACAAAATAAAGTGAAAAGTTTCTTTCTTCAGGCATCCACATAAACCAAGTTATTGTATAGTGTGTGGTTACTGTCAGAATTAAACCACCAGATTGTTTCAGAACAACTTTATTTTTGTGTATGTATGTGGCCTAGGAGAATGTATGCAGCAACTGCATAAGAAATTATTGTGCTGGTTTTTGGTTGATTAAACATCATGGTTGTGTCTGTATCAGGCGTCTATTGCGTGGATAAGGTATTTAATAGACATCATGGATCCATGAGGAACACTTGGCACAGTATGAGGATGGCCCAGAACATGGTGGTCCCTTTAATGGTCATCGCTCTTTGGATCAAGCATCTGTCAGTTTAAGCTTGACACCTATTAAATAAGAAATAGCACATTAAGTATATTTCTATAAAGTAATGTCACATCACATCTCTACTTTCTATGAAATGTGAGACCTGAAAAAAAAATATTAAACATGCAACATTTTGTCATAACATCATATTAATGCTTCACTTGTATGCAGTTTTCACATATTAATTATGATATATTTCATATCTGTCACTCTTTTCCAGCAAGAATAAGTTGATACCTAGAATAAAAATAAAACAAATCATCCTAATTAATAAGCAGCTTTGTATGAAGTCATAGTCCTTTAGAATATATTTGTAAAATAATCATTGATTAGGATATCATATCCATTTGCAGTTACATAGATACAGGCGTATATTAACTATACAACTTGTTTATTGTCATATTAGTTTGTAATACAGTTCCAAACAGGTGATTAGTATCAATCACCCCCTCTAGTTATTTCTGAGCAGTGTATCTATTTAAGTATAATACTCAGAATATATGGTAAAAAAACATTTCAACCATGGGTTTAATTGAGCAAGTAATTTAAGCAAGTTTTAGTTTCAGACTTACCAACAGCTTTATAGTTACCTTCAGTTTGATCGCCTATTGACTTTGGCCTAGTAAACAAAACATCCTAGAGTCATGTTTGATCCTGGACTAATTTAAGTTTCTAAAGATCAGGAGGAGTCATGTTATTGGCTATACCTAACTTTATTAGCTTCTTTTAACAGGTTTAGCCCAATTCTAGGGACCCTTTTCAGTTGTGCACTTTTCGACTTTTTAAACCATATACACCATATTAACCTTAGGCAGGGTATTCCTTCTAAAGGGGACTCGGCAACCCTGAGAAAACTTTAGGTACGGCGTTTCAAGCCTAGGATTTACCTTTCTCACCCTATTTATACCTAGGTGGGTTTTCACTGGTAAAGTACCGTTGTGCCTTTGGAGAAGCTTACCTCCTCCGTATACTCTTTCTGGAACACCTCTGACCAAAGCCTAATTTTGCTGTCTTAATCTTACTTTCTTACTCTGAGTATATTACAACTCTTATAAGATTCCCTTCCCCTAATGGTATATTATAGGGAATCCAGTTTTTCACCAGTAGGAGTAGGATTAGCAAGAGGCCTCATTATTGAGCTATTATGCTAGGCCTATAGATGTATTTTAGTCTTAGGGTTAATAACCTTTTATGTGGAGGAAAATAAAATACTACTCCCCCCTCTAGGTTTGTCACCCAATAAGTATAGAACAACCCCAGTATGCTTAAAGGGACAGTCAAGTCCAAAAAAAGCTTTCATTTTTCAAATAGGGCATGTCATTTTAAACAACTTTCCAATTTACTTTTATCAACAATTTTGCTTTGTTCTCTTGGTATTCTAGTTGAAAGCAAACATAGGAAAGCACATATGATAATTTCTAAGCCCTTGAAGGCCGCCTCTATTTTATTTACTTTTCACAGCAGGGGAGAGCAAGTTCATGTAGGCCAGTGATTTGCAACCTTTTTTTTGCCGTGGCACACTTTTTTACATTAAAAAATCCTGTGGCACACCACCATTCCAAAATTGTACAAAATCACACATTGTAGCCTAATACAGGATATATATACAGTATATATATATATATATATATATATATATATATACACACACTGTACTGTGCTGTCATGCCATGCCTCCTACAAACTATACATGACATATTGACATTCATTCACAGACAATCATTACGATTGTTTGTGAATGAATGTCAGTGTCATGGTTGTAAATGATGCCTGATGAGCCTGTCAAATACCTACCAATATTTCAAAATTTGAAAGAGGGACACCCCCCGCACTGTTGTCAGTCTGCCGCGGCACACCTGAGGATCTCTCACAGGCAGACTAGTGTGCCACAGCAAACTGGTTGAAAAACACTGATGTAGGCCATATAGATAGCTTTGTGATCACGCTCATGGCTAGTGGCAGACACTGCACTAATTGGCTAAAATGCAAGTCAATAGATAATAACTAAAAGTCATGTGATTAGGGGCGGTCAGAAGATGCTTAGATACAAGTTAGTCACAGAAGTAAAAAGTGTATTAATATAGCAGTGTTGGTTTTGCAAAACTGGGGAATGGGTAATAAAGGGATTATCTATCTTTTTAAACAACAAAAATTCTGGTGTTGACTGTCCCTTTAATACAGTAATGATTTGAAAATCAGGTACTTACCTGACGTCATCAGTTCTAGGCAGGACATTTGACCTCACTGCACAACTGAGGAATGTAGATCTCTTCTAGCAGCCTGCAACTTTACGTTACCCTTAATTCAGGATAAGAAGGCTTATAAGTTTCATGAGAGCATCTTTGTTCTGTTAAACGAATAGGGAAAATGTTATTTTCTGTAGTAGAAACACAGTTCCCTGCAAAAATTGTATTATTAAAGGGACAGTCTAGTATAAATTAAACTTTCATTATTCATATAGGACTTTTAATTGTTATCAACTTTCCAATTTACTTTTATCATCAAATTTGCTTTTTCTCTTGGTATTCTTAGTTTAAACTAAACATAGGTAGGCTCATTTGCTAATTTCTAAGCCTTTGAGGGGCTGCCTCTTATCACATGCTTTTTAAATCTCTTTTCAACACAAAGACAGAAAGTACACGTGGGGCCATATAGATAACACTGTGTTCAGGTACAAGGGGTTATTTAAGATTTAGCACAAAACAATGCTAAATTAAGACAATAGATAATAAACAGTCACAGTCATGTGATCAGGGGGGGCTGGAAGAAGGTTCCTAGATACAAGGTAATCACAGAGGTAAAAAGTATATTAATATAACTGTGTTGGTTGTGCAAAACTGGGGAATGGGTAATGAAGGGATTATCTATCTTTTAAAACACTAACAATTCTATGGTAGACTGTCCCTTTAAGAAATAAGGTCCCATCCAGTTTTCTCACTGTAAAATAAATCAGTTTTGTTAGAGCAAAACTATAATCAGGTACATTTGCGTGATCCGACTACCAGCAAGATACATCCTGTGGCGTTCTTTTTGAAAAAATTCAATCCTGCCGAGTTAAATTATGATGTGGGCAATAAGGAGCTTTTGGCTATAAAATTAGCTTTGGATGAATGGAGGCATTGGTTAGAGGGTACCAGTCAACCTTTTTTCATTCTGACAGATCATAAGAATCTTTTATACCTCCATACAGCTACTCGTCTCAATCCTCGTCAGGCTCGGTGGGCCTTGTTCTTGTCCAGGTTTAATTTTGTACTTTCCTATGTTCCTGGTTCAAAAAATTCCAAGGCAGATGCTTTATCTAGGCAGTTCCAATCTTCTGAGCCTTTCTCCTTTGGATTCTGAACCTATACTACGTCCAGTCAAAGTTTTGGCTCAAGTATCCTCTTTTCCAGTACAGGCTTTACATGCTGCTCAAGTCCGGGTACCATCTTCTTGCAAATTACCTTCTGGTATCCTGTATGTACCCAAGGAATTACGTCTTAAGCTTCTACGTTGGGCTCACAACAAAATTTCAGCAGGTCATCCTGGAGTAACCAATACTTTGTGGAAACTGAAGCAGCATGTTTGGTGGTCCACTATGAGGAGGGATGTTAAGGATTATATTGCTGCTTGTAGTTCTTGTGCTTCGAACAAACAATCTTCTCATCGACCGTTTGGTCTATTACAACCCTCTTCCTATTCCTCATTACCCTTGGTCTCACTTATCCATAGACTTTGTTACAGGTCTTCCTATTTCTGCTGAAATATGACCATTTAGGTAGTGTGGATCGGTTCTCCAAGTCTGCTCACTTCATACCTCTTCCAGGCTTGCCTTCAGCTCAAAGACTTTCTGAACTCCTTGTTCTACCTATATCTTGTTTGCAGGGTTTTCCCACTGACATAGTCTCAGATCGCAGAGTTCAATTTGTTTCCAAGTTTTGGAGGTTTTTTTTGTAAGCACTTCAGAATCAACATATCTCTTTCTACTGCACATCATCCTCAATCCAATGGACAGACTGAGCGTGTAAATCAAGCCTTAGAATCTTTCTTAGACATTATGTAGACCATCACCACTCCAACTGGTCTCAGTTATTGCCTTTGGCAGAATTAGCTCACAACTCACGCTATAACGCCTCATTACAGACCTCTCCCTTTAAGGCAGCTTATGGTTTTGAACCTAGAACCTTTCCTATTATTACCAGTTTTACTGAAGTCCCTGGAGCAGATCGTATTGTGAAAAATCTCAGTAACCACTAGCAACTCATTCCTCAAATCTACTTTCCTCTTCCTTAAGACACAAGAGATATGCTGATCGCAGAAGGTGTGAGGCTCCTTTACTTCGTACTGGAGACAGAGTATTTTTATCCACCTGATTCATACGTCTAAAACAACCTTGTACTAAGTTGTGTCCTAAGTACATTGGACCTTTTCGAATTGTTTCCAAAGTTTGTTCTTCTGCATACCGCCTGGCTTTACCCAAGACTCTCAAGATCCATCCAGTGTTTCATGTCTCCTTACTCAAGCCAGTCATCTACAACTGATACTCTATCAAGAGTAAACCACCTCCTCCACTTTCCGTAGAGGGAACTTCTGAGTTTGAAGTCAGCCAGATTTTGGATTCCAAGCTACGGGGCAATCGGTGTGTACTACCTAGTCCATTGGAAGGGTTATCCTATCTCTGAACGATCTTTGGAACCATCCTCTCATGTCCATGCTCCAGCTCTTGTCAAGTCTTTTCACAAGAAATACCCTGCCAGGCCCGGTCGGGTCCCCCTGAGGGGTCCCTTGAGGAGGGGGCACTGTCACGCTCGGCCGCTGGGAAGCTCCGGCGGTCCTCTCTGTGTGCTTGATTGGCAGGTAGTCTGAGCCGTCCCTTCCTGATCATGTCACTACCAGGCTTTTTATTCTGGGCTTCCTGTTTCTTCAGAGCCTGTTTGTTTGTTACTCTTTGTGGCTCCTGTGAGGACTTCGCTGTGGAAACTCTCTAACTGCTGATTTTCTGTTGCCAAACTCTGCAAAGACTGACTATGCTGGGTTAACCCTCAAACTTCCTGATTACCTGTTTCCAAATACTGCAAGTACTGTTTATTCTGTGAAACTCTCAAACTGCATGTTAACCTGTTGCCAAACTCTGCAAATTCTGTTTATACAGTGTAAACCTTCAAACTGCTTGCTATCCTGTTGCCAAATACTGCAAGTTCTGTTTATTCTGCGAAACTCTAAAACTGCATGTTAACCTGTTGCCAACTCTGCAAATACTGTTAATTCAGTGTAAACCTTCAAACTGCTTGATATTCTGTTGCCAAACTCTGTTTATTCTGTGAAACGCTCAAACTGCATGTTAACCTGTTGCCAAACTCTGCAAATACTGTTTATTCAGTGTAAACTCTCAAACTGCATGATAACCTGTTGCCAATCACTGCAAGTACTGATTAATCTGTGTTAACCTTCCAACTACCTGATATCTTTTTGTCTAACTCTGCAAGTACTGACTATTCAGTATTAACCCTCAAACTGCCTGATAACCTGTTGTTAAACTCTGCAAGGACTGACTACACAGTGTTAACCCTCAAACTACCTGATATCCTGTTGTCTAACTCTGCAAGTACTGACTATTCAGTATTAACCTTCAAACTGCCTGATAACCTGTTGCCAAATTCTGCAAGGACTGACTACACAGTGTTAACCCTCAAACTGCCTGATAACAAGTTACCTACTCCTGCATTATTAACTGTTTCTTGTTTTTTCCTTCCTCTGTTTGAGTATAAGTGGACTATCCATAAGTGGAACTATCCCTGCTCTCCTGATTCTGTGGAAGACATTTCCTGAAACCAGTTACTTACTCAGAAGTCTATTTTGGCTGATATCTTGTATTACTTTGGACTCAGGCTAACTCTGCTCCATATCGTGAGTACATTGTTTTTTAGAGGTTTCGTGGGGTCACGTCCTGGATTAAACTCAGAGAGCAAGGGTGTTGTTTAAGTTCGCCCTAGCATTTGGGTCTTCTTCTGGACATTTCCTAACCTGACAGTACAAACTGGCCATAATATGGACCTTGATGAGTTATCCAGGGCTGTGGCTCTACAAGGGCAACTTCTGGGAAATCATTCTGCTCATTTGCAATTTTTGGATTCAACTTATAAAATATTTTAACATTTATTGGTGTGGAAAATATCAAAAGTCAGTCAAGCAATGCCCACTTGTGTATTTAATCTATGTCCCTTTTAAGTGGTTGCAATACTGCATCTCCAAGAAACAAAATAAAGTGAAAAGTTTCTTTCTTCAGGCATCCACATAAACCAAGTTATTGTATAGTGTGTGGTTACTGTCAGAATTAAACCACCAGATTGTTTCAGAACAACTTTATTTTTGTGTATGTATGTGGCCTAGGAGAATGTATGCAGCAACTGCATAAGAAATTATTGTGCTGGTTTTTGGTTGATTAAACATCATGGTTGTGTCTGTATCAGGCGTCTATTGCGTGGATAAGGTATTTAATAGACATCATGGATCCATGAGGAACACTTGGCACAGTATGAGGATGGCCCAGAACATGGTGGTCCCTTTAATGGTCATCGCTCTTTGGATCAAGCATCTGTCAGTTTAAGCTTGACACCTATTAAATAAGAAATAGCACATTAAGTATATTTCTATAAAGTAATGTCACATCACATCTCTACTTTCTATGAAATGTGAGACCTGAAAAAAAAATATTAAACATGCAACATTTTGTCATAACATCATATTAATGCTTCACTTGTATGCAGTTTTCACATATTAATTATGATATTTTCATATCTGTCACTCTTTTCCAGCAAGAATAAGTTGATACCTAGAATAAAAATAAAACAAATCATCCTTAATTAATAAGCAGCTTTGTATGAAGTCATAGTCCTTTAGAATATATTTGTAAAATAATCATTGATTAGGATATCATATCCATTTGCAGTTACATAGATACAGGCGTATATTAACTATACAACTTGTTTATTGTCATATTAGTTTGTAATACAGTTCCAAACAGGTGATTAGTATCAATCACCCCTCTAGTTATTTCTGAGCAGTGTATCTATTTAAGTATAATACTCAGAATATATGGTAAAAAAACATTTCAACCATGGGTTTAATTGAGCAAGTAATTTAAGCAAGTTTTAGTTTCAGACTTACCAACAGCTTTATAGTTACCTTCAGTTTGATCGCCTATTGACTTTGGCCTAGTAAACAAAACATCCTAGAGTCATGTTTGATCCTGGACTAATTTAAGTTTCTAAAGATCAGGAGGAGTCATGTTATTGGCTATACCTTAACTTTATTAGCTTCTTTTAACAGGTTTACCCAATTCTAGGGACCCTTTTCAGTTGTGCACTTTTCGACTTTTAAACCATATACACCATATTAACCTTAGGCAGGGTATTCCTTCTAAAGGGGACTCGGCAACCCTGAGAAAACTTTAGGTACGGCGTTTCAAGCCTAGGATTTACCTTTCTCACCCTATTTATACCTAGGTGGGTTTTCACTGGTAAAGTACCGTTGTGCCTTTGGAGAAGCTTACCTCCTCGTATACTCTTTCTGGAACACCTCTGACCAAAGCCTAATTTTGCTGTCTTAATCTTACTTTCTTACTCTGAGTATATTACAACTCTTATAAGATTCCCTTCCCCTAATGGTATATTATAGGGAATCCAGTTTTTCACCAGTAGGAGTAGGATTAGCAAGAGGCCTCATTATTGAGCTATTATGCTAGGCCTATAGATGTATTTTAGTCTTAGGTTAATAACCTTTTATGTGGAGGAAAATAAAATACTACTCCCCCCTCTAGGTTTGTCACCCAATAAGTATAGAACAACCCCAGTATGCTTAAAGGGACAGTCAAGTCCAAAAAAAGCTTTCATTTTTCAAATAGGGCATGTCATTTTAAACAACTTTCCAATTTACTTTTATCAACAATTTTGCTTTGTTCTCTTGGTATTCTAGTTGAAAGCAAACATAGGAAAGCACATATGATAATTTCTAAGCCCTTGAAGGCCGCCTCTATTTTATTTACTTTTCACAGCAGGGGAGAGCAAGTTCATGTAGGCCAGTGATTTGCAACCTTTTTTTTGCCGTGGCACACTTTTTTACATTAAAAAATCCTGTGGCACACCACCATTCCAAAATTTTACAAAATCACACATTGTAGCCTAATACAGGATATATATACAGTATATATATATATATATATATATATATATATATATACACACACTGTACTGTGCTGTCATGCCATGCCTCCTACAAACTATACATGACATATTGACATTCATTCACAAACAATCATTACGATTGTTTGTGAATGAATGTCAGTGTCATGGTTGTAAATGATGCCTGATGAGCCTGTCAAATACCTACCAATATTTCAAAATTTGAAAGAGGGACACCCCCGCACTGTTGTCAGTCTGCCGCGGCACACCTGAGGATCTCTCACGGCAGACTAGTGTGCCACAGCAAACTGGTTGAAAAACACTGATGTAGGCCATATAGATAGCTTTGTGATCACGCTCATGGCTAGTGGCAGACACTGCACTAATTGGCTAAAATGCAAGTCAATAGATAATAACTAAAAGTCATGTGATTAGGGGCGGTCAGAAGATGCTTAGATACAAGTTAGTCACAGAAGTAAAAAGTGTATTAATATAGCAGTGTTGGTTTTGCAAAACTGGGAATGGGTAATAAAGGGATTATCTATCTTTTTAAACAACAAAAATTCTGGTGTTGACTGTCCCTTTAATACAGTAATGATTTGAAAATCAGGTACTACCTGACGTCATCAGTTCTAGGCAGGACATTTGACCTCACTGCACAACTGAGGAATGTAGATCTCTTCTAGCAGCCTGCAACTTTACGTTACCCTTAATTCAGGATAAGAAGGCTTATAAGTTTCATGAGAGCATCTTTGTTCTGTTAAACGAATAGGGAAAATGTTATTTTCTGTAGTAGAAACACAGTTCCCTGCAAAAATTGTATTATTAAAGGGACAGTCTAGTATAAATTAAACTTTCATTATTCATATAGGACTTTTAATTGTTATCAACTTTCCAATTTACTTTTATCATCAAATTTGCTTTTTTCTCTTGGTATTCTTAGTTTAAACTAAACATAGGTAGGCTCATTTGCTAATTTCTAAGCCTTTGAGGGCTGCCTCTTATCACATGCTTTTTAAATCTCTTTTCAACACAAAGACAGAAAGTACACGTGGGCCATATAGATAACACTGTGTTCAGGTACAAGGGGTTATTTAAGATTTAGCACAAAACAATGCTAAATTAAGACAATAGATAATAAACAGTCACAGTCATGTGATCAGGGGGCTGGAAGAAGGTTCCTAGATACAAGGTAATCACAGAGGTAAAAAGTATATTAATATAACTGTGTTGGTTGTGCAAAACTGGGGAATGGGTAATGAAGGGATTATCTATCTTTTAAAACACTAACAATTCTATGGTAGACTGTCCCTTTAAGAAATAAGGTCCCATCCAGTTTTCTCACTGTAAAATAAATCAGTTTTGTTAGAGCAAAACTATAATCAGGTACATTTGCAAGTTATGTAAATTAATTAGAATCAGATAAATCTTACATCCCTTGTTTGCAGTCCCCTATTACCTTAATAGGGGTGTTTATTGTAGACACTTATTATAGACCACGGCTTAGCTGTTAAGCAGCAATAAAACTTATTGCAGTTATAGTTGTAGACTGGTTAGTAACCATATAGCTATATATTTGTTAAAGTGTCACTTAAATCAATTCATTAAATAATATCTCATTTATTTATTGAACTCGGGGGGGGGGGGGGGTATTTTAATAACAAAGAGTTCTGTAATATCTGTGAGATTCAGTTTAAAAGCAGACTGCCACTGAAATAAAATGATCAGTTTTAAGTTAGATTCTGTGACAGAATATAATATAAATACTTGTTTTTTGCAGTTATCAATTTATAGTTATCATTCTTTACAACATAGAACACCAGTACTGCTGCTTTAAATGTAAAGTACAAATCTTTCTCTCTGCGACAAAGCCAAACACAAGAGAGAATTTTTTTTTATAAAAAAGAAAATCAAAACATTCACAATGTTATCATTCTTCTCAAGGATAGAAAAGCAAGCTCAAAGTTTCATTTTTCCTTAAAGTAGACACACCGTTTACTGCTTAAAAATATAAAATTTACACTTAAACCTGATAAATGCTAATTATTTCAACAAAAAAAATAATAATAATTAATAGAGCCTTTGAACTCTCCGCTGTGCCTCCAAATATAACGTTGTGAATATTATCCTTATTTTTATAAATATTATTATTTCAGTAGTGTACCCACAAAGTGTATTATGTGTTTAGACACAATAAATATTATGGAACCTCTATTTCATTCTGATAATGTAACTCATTATATATATAATAGTGGTTACCAACTTTGCAGGGACAATGTGTGCAATTTAATAACACTCTGAATTATATAATTTGCAAAGGAAAATACATATAAAACCTGAATCCTTTTAGTTCTGATTTGTCTATTAATTAAACTGAGACCAGATCAATAAGCGAACTTAGTTTATTAAAAGAATTATTGGAAATAATAAGCAATATTTGAATAAAGCAAATCAATAAGCATAAATCATTACAATGATTTAATGATTATCAGGTTAAAACTAATGAAAACAATCACTAAATGATTTTATTTGAAGTAGCTTGCATGTATAATAGAGAAACAGAAACTTTTTTTATTTAAATTCTCAGCATAGCTGGCAAGAATCAGGTAAACTAATAATCCTGGCAAACCATAAGAAAATAATATTATTACCAGATTCCTGATTGACCCAGTGCTATTGTCGACAGATAAGATCAGGTTAACAGGAATTACCAAACAAAAATATTTGTGACTATAAAGGGCAAATCAGAATTGATTAACTCATCTGATTCAATATAAAACTTTGAATATAAATGTAAAGAGCATAAATCATATTAACAAAACTGTTTCATATAGGTTTGTTTCATACTTATCAACATTGTGGGATTCTTCACTGTGGTTCAGTGTAAATAGATCCTCTTAGGTTACCCCTGGACCCTCTCTTGCCATTATCCTGACTTGTCTATCTGGTCAGCTTAGCCTCCCATCTCCTCTGGATAGGGTGTGGTCATCATGCATGCTCAGTGTGGCCCCTTGTGCCGTCTGCTTGTGTCCCTTCTCCCCCTTTTGCGGATGAGTGGGTATTTTATGGAAAACACTTAATTCCACCCCAGCTGATAAGGTTAGGTTCACATAAATGATTGGCTAACACTAATTACAGATTAAAGGGACATTATACACTCATTTTTTCTTTGCATAAATGTTTTGTAGATGATCTATTTCTATAGCCCATAAAGTTTTTTTTTTAAATAAATGTATAGTTTTGCTTATTTTTAAATAACATTGCTCTGATTTTCAGACTCCTAACCAAGCCCCAAAGTTTTATGTGAATACCATCAGCTACCTTCTCCAGCTTGCTCCTGTTTGTGTAAAGGGTCTTTTCATATGCAAAAGAAGGGGGAGGTGGAGTGTCTTATTTCCCACTTGCAGTGGCTTTCCGGCTACCTTTTCAACAGAGCTAAACTGACAGCTTCTAAGTAAGTTTTTAAACCATTTTATACTGGATTTTTATATCAGTATCTGTGCATCTTATTCTTTATAGGAGTGTCTATTACATGCAGTTATATGAAAATGAGTGTATACTGTCCCTTTAATTAACATTTTTGTTAATAAGCTAAGATTTAGAAGTTAGAATATTTTTCCCTCGGAAGATGGCACTCGTTACTAAGCTATAACAGACAAATATGTATTTTGTAAATATATTCTGAAAAACAAGTCAGTATCTCTATTTGACCATTAACCAAGGTTGAACCCCACTAATGTTTATAGAAAAAGAGACTTACTGGAACCATGTATAAAAAACATGGGGATATTTGTGGATATTTATACCAATAATATAACAATAGGAATCATGCAGCTATGTTGGGTACCTTGAATATCATAGTAACTAAACATGAATTATTTTCATAAAGTACAAAAACTTCACAGTAAGCAATTATATACTGACAAGCAACACTAGCTAATAGCTACATATTAATACTGATAAATAATATATATGTGTATGTACCTCAATATATAAGTAAATACACATGATCAATTGTACCCCTATATTATATAGCACAGACATATGTGATTAATATGCAATATCAAAATTGTGAATTTTTCCAGACAATTGTCCTGACAGACCTATATGCATGCTCAGTGATTGCTGGTGTATACCTGGGGGGATTTTATTACAAAAACCAAGATTGATAAACAAACCCATTGCATTTGTTATTTACACAGACTCTTACACAGATGCTGGAGAGCACTGGGTAGCCATATTTTATAATAAAGCAGAGTATGGCTATTTATTTGATTCTTATAGCAACCAACCTTATATTTCCCAAAACATTTAAAACTTTTTTTTAAAAAAAGGAATACCAACTGAATAAGGATGAACAGATTCAAGATACTTTTTATATTGTGTGTGGTGAATACTGTACATTTTTAAACATTAGGCTTATATTACAAGTGGAGCACTATTGAATGCTCAGGGTAACTATCAAGATTGTGGGACTGTGCTAAGATTAGCACGCAAACTGGTATTACACATTCATGGTTATACAGAATTACCAGATAAGCTATACTTTTGATAGATATTGAGGCTTGTCGGTTGGTTGTAGCGGCGGTTGTAGCCAAATTCACACTGCCCATAATTTGCTTCCATCCGTTACGGAGGATAGCTCTGTACAGTGTTTGTGAACTGTTCCGTCTTCACCCAACCGGGCCGAACTCTTCATCCAAGCGGCGAAGAAGAGGTCCTCCATCCGGTAGAAGTCTTCATCCAAGCGGGGAAAGAAGAGGTCCTCCATCCGGTAGAAGTCTTCATCCAGGCGGCATCTTCTATCTTCATCCATCCAGAGCGGAGCGGAGCCAGCCAAGGAGAGGAGGTGACAGGGAACATATGCTCAAAAAGAAAGAAATGTTTTGGATAAATAAATTGAATACTTTAGAACCCAGTGGCCTGAATAGAGACTTTGATTGGTCTTTATTTTTGTAAATTGCAAAGAATTCATCAAAGTTACATACATTATAGTGAGATCTGTTGTGCTAATATTGTGATTTTTTTAATATGTATAGGTAGGTTAGTTTTGTGATTTTAGTATAATATTTTAATACATACATGTGAAATATATAGGAAAACTGAATAAGGAAAATAAAACTGTTTATTTCATATTGTATACATGTAATTTTAACAAAAGACCACAAGATTGCAATATTGTATAGATATACTGATGTATCAGGTATAAAAGGCACACCTGTACATAGATTAATTAGACATGATTAAGAACCAGTGAGTGGTTTGAAACGTTGTCGTTTGTTTCATGGACCCTGTAAAAGAGAAATAAAGGTCTTTTAATTTTTCCCTGGAGGCTGGAAATCTACTTATTTACAGTTATACATTGGGACCTGGCTAGTCCTGCTCCTTGCCACGGGAAAGGAAGGAAAAAAGGTGCTGTATCCCATATTATCCTTTTGAAACCAGCCGACGCGGAGCCATCCTCTTCAACCGACGGACTAACGACGAATGACGGTTCCTTTAAGGGATGTCACAGTTCCCTGCAAAAATTGTATTATTAAAGGGACAGTCTAGTATAAATTAAACTTTCATTATTCATATAGGACTTTTAATTGTTATCAACTTTCCAATTTACTTTTATCATCAAATTTGCTTTTTTCTCTTGGTATTCTTAGTTTAAACTAAACATAGGTAGGCTCATTTGCTAATTTCTAAGCCTTTGAGGGCTGCCTCTTATCACATGCTTTTTAAATCTCTTTTCAACACAAAGACAGAAAGTACACGTGGGCCATATAGATAACACTGTGTTCAGGTACAAGGGGTTATTTAAGATTTAGCACAAAACAATGCTAAATTAAGACAATAGATAATAAACAGTCACAGTCATGTGATCAGGGGGCTGGAAGAAGGTTCCTAGATACAAGGTAATCACAGAGGTAAAAAGTATATTAATATAACTGTGTTGGTTGTGCAAAACTGGGGAATGGGTAATGAAGGGATTATCTATCTTTTAAAACACTAACAATTCTATGGTAGACTGTCCCTTTAAGAAATAAGGTCTCATCCAGTTTTCTCACTGTAAAATAAATCAGTTTTGTTAGAGCAAAACTATAATCAGGTACATTTGCAAGTTATGTAAATTAATTAGAATCAGATAAATCTTACATCCCTTGTTTGCAGTCCCCTATTACCTTAATAGGGGTGTTTATTGTAGACACTTATTATAGACCACGGCTTAGCTGTTATGCAGCAATAAAACTTATTGCAGTTATAGTTGTAGACTGGTTAGTAACCATATAGCTATATATTTGTTAAAGTGTCACTTAAATCAATTCATTAAATAATATCTCATTTATTTATTGAACTCGGGGGGCGGGGGGTATTTTAATAACAAAGAGTTCTGTAATATCTGTGAGATTCAGTTTAAAAGCAGACTGCCACTGAAATAAAATGATCAGTTTTAAGTTAGATTCTGTGACAGAATATAATATAAATACTTGTTTTTTGCAGTTATCAATTTATAGTTATCATTCTTTACAACATAGAACACCAGTACTGCTGCTTTAAATGTAAAGTACAAATCTTTCTCTCTGCGACAAAGCCAAACACAAGAGAGAATTTTTTTTTATAAAAAAGAAAATCAAAACATTCACAATGTTATCATTCTTCTCAAGGATAGAAAAGCAAGCTCAAAGTTTCATTTTTCCTTAAAGTAGACACACCGTTTACTGCTTAAAAATATAAAATTTACACTTAAACCTGATAAATGCTAATTATTTCAACAAAAAAAATAATAATAATTAATAGAGCCTTTGAACTCTCTGCTGTGCCTCCAAATATAATGTTGTGAATATTATCCTTATTTTTATAAATATTATTATTTCAGTAGTGTACCCACAAAGTGTATTATGTGTTTAGACACAATAAATATTATGGAACCTCTATTTCATTCTGATAATGTAACTCATTATATATATAATAGTGGTTACCAACTTTGCAGGGACAATGTGTGCAATTTAATAACACTCTGAATTATATAATTTGCAAAGGAAAATACATATAAAACCTGAATCCTTTTAGTTCTGATTTGTCTATTAATTAAACTGAGACCAGATCAATAAGCGAACTTAGTTTATTAAAAGAATTATTGGAAATAATAAGCAATATTTGAATAAAGCAAATCAATAAGCATAAATCATTACAATGATTTAATGATTATCAGGTTAAAACTAATGAAAACAATCACTAAATGATTTTATTTGAAGTAGCTTGCATGTATAATAGAGAAACAGAAACTTTTTTTATTTAAATTCTCAGCATAGCTGGCAAGAATCAGGTAAACTAATAATCCTGGCAAACCATAAGAAAATAATATTATTACTAGATTCCTGATTGACCCAGTGCTATTGTCGACAGATAAGATCAGGTTAACAGGAATTACCAAACAAAAATATTTGTGACTATAAAGGGCAAATCAGAATTGATTAACTCATCTGATTCAATAATAAAACTTTGAATATAAATGTAAAGAGCATAAATCATATTAACAAAACTGTTTCATATAGGTTTGTTTCATACTTATCAACATTGTGGGATTCTTCACTGTGGTTCAGTGTAAATAGATCCTCTTAGGTTACCCCTGGACCCTCTCTTGCCATTATCCTGACTTGTCTATCTGGTCAGCTTAGCCTCCCATCTCCTCTGGATAGGGTGTGGTCATCATGCATGCTCAGTGTGGCCCCTTGTGCCGTCTGCTTGTGTCCCTTCTCCCCCTTTTGCGGATGAGTGGGTATTTTATGGAAAACACTTAACTCCACCCCAGCTGATAAGGTTAGGTTCACATAAATGATTGGCTAACACTAATTACAGATTAAAGGGACATTATACACTCATTTTTTCTTTGCATAAATGTTTTGTAGATGATCTATTTCTATAGCCCATAAAGTTTTTTTTTTAAATAAATGTATAGTTTTGCTTATTTTTAAATAACATTGCTCTGATTTTCAGACTCCTAACCAAGCCCCAAAGTTTTATGTGAATACCATCAGCTACCTTCTCCAGCTTGCTCCTGTTTGTGTAAAGGGTCTTTTCATATGCAAAAGAAGGGGGAGGTGGAGTGTCTTATTTCCCACTTGCAGTGGGCTTTCCGGCTACCTTTTCAACAGAGCTAAACTGACAGCTTCTAAGTAAGTTTTTAAACCATTTTATACTGGATTTTTATATCAGTATCTGTGCATCTTATTCTTTATAGGAGTGTCTATTACATGCAGTTATATGAAAATGAGTGTATACTGTCCCTATAATTAACATTTTTGTTAATAAGCTAAGATTTAGAAGTTAGAATATTTTTCCCTCGGAAGATGGCACTCGTTACTAAGCTATAACAGACAAATATGTATTTTGTAAATATATTCTGAAAAACAAGTCAGTATCTCTATTTGACCATTAACCAAGGTTGAACCCCACTAATGTTTATAGAAAAAGAGACTTACTGGAACCATGTATAAAAAACATGGGGATATTTGTGGATATTTATACCAATAATATAACAATAGGAATCATGCAGCTATGTTGGGTACCTTGAATATCATAGTAACTAAACATGAATTATTTTCATAAAGTACAAAAACTTCACAGTAAGCAATTATATACTGACAAGCAACACTAGCTAATAGCTACATATTAATACTGATAAATAATATATATGTGTATGTACCTCAATATATAAGTAAATACACATGATCAATTGTACCCCTATATTATATAGCACAGACATATGTGATTAATATGCAATATCAAAATTGTGAATTTTTCCAGACAATTGTCCTGACAGACCTATATGCATGCTCAGTGATTGCTGGTGTATACCTGGGGGGATTTTATTACAAAAACCAAGATTGATAAACAAACCCATTGCATTTGTTATTTACACAGACTCTTACACAGATGCTGGAGAGCACTGGGTAGCCATATTTTATAATAAAGCAGAGTATGGCTATTTATTTGATTCTTATAGCAACCAACCTTATATTTCCCAAAACATTTAAAACTTTTTTTTAAAAAAAGGAATACCAACTGAATAAGGATGAACAGATTCAAGATACTTTTTATATTGTGTGTGGTGAATACTGTACATTTTTAAACATTAGGCTTATATTACAAGTGGAGCACTATTGAATGCTCAGGGTAACTATCAAGATTGTGGGACTGTGCTAAGATTAGCACGCAAACTGGTATTACACATTCATGGTTATACAGAATTACCAGATAAGCTATACTTTTGATAGATATTGAGGCTTGTCGGTTGGTTGTAGCGGCGGTTGTAGCCAAATTCACACTGCCCATAATTTGCTTCCATCCGTTACGGAGGATAGCTCTGTACAGTGTTTGTGAACTGTTCCGTCTTCACCCAACCGGGCCGAACTCTTCATCCAAGCGGCGAAGAAGAGGTCCTCCATCCGGTAGAAGTCTTCATCCAAGCGGGGAAAGAAGAGGTCCTCCATCCGGTAGAAGTCTTCATCCAGGCGGCATCTTCTATCTTCATCCATCCAGAGCGGAGCGGAGCCAGCCAAGGAGAGGAGGTGACAGGGAACATATGCTCAAAAAGAAAGAAATGTTTTGGATAAATAAATTGAATACTTTAGAACCCAGTGGCCTGAATAGAGACTTTGATTGGTCTTTATTTTTGTAAATTGCAAAGAATTCATCAAAGTTACATACATTATAGTGAGATCTGTTGTGCTAATATTGTGATTTTTTTAATATGTATAGGTAGGTTAGTTTTGTGATTTTAGTATAATATTTTAATACATACATGTGAAATATATAGGAAAACTGAATAAGGAAAATAAAACTGTTTATTTCATATTGTATACATGTAATTTTAACAAAAGACCACAAGATTGCAATATTGTATAGATATACTGATGTATCAGGTATAAAAGGCACACCTGTACATAGATTAATTAGACATGATTAAGAACCAGTGAGTGGTTTGAAACGTTGTCGTTTGTTTCATGGACCCTGTAAAAGAGAAATAAAGGTCTTTTAATTTTTCCCTGGAGGCTGGAAATCTACTTATTTACAGTTATACATTGGGACCTGGCTAGTCCTGCTCCTTGCCACGGGAAAGGAAGGAAAAAAGGTGCTGTATCCCATATTATCCTTTTGAAACCAGCCGACGCGGAGCCATCCTCTTCAACCGACGGACTAACGACGAATGACGGTTCCTTTAAGGGATGTCATCCAAGATGGCGTCCCTCGAATTCCGATTTGCTGATAGGATTCTAACAGCCAATCGGAATTAAGGTAAGAAAAATCTGATTGGCTGATTCAATCAGCCAATCAGATTGAAGTTCAATCCGATTGGCTGATCCAATCAGCCAATCGGATTGACCTCGCATTCTATTGGCTGTTCCGATCAGCCAATAAAATGCGAGGTCAATCCGATTGGCTGATTGGATCAACCAATCGGATTGAACTTCAATCTGATTGGCTGATTGAATCAGCCAATCGGATTGAACTTTAATCTGATTGGCTGATAGAATCCTATCAGCCAATTGGAATTCGAGGGACGCCATCTTGGATGACGTCCCTTAAAGGAACCGTCATTCGTCGTTAGTCCGTCGGTTGAAGAGGATGGCTCCACGTTGGCTGGCTCCGCTCCGAAAGGATGAAGATAGAAGACGCCGCCTGGATGAAGACTTCTACCGGATGGAGGACCTCTTCTTTCCCTGCTTGGATGAAGACTTCTACCGGATGGAGGACCTCTTCTACGCCGCTTGGATGAAGAGTTCGGCCCGGTTGGGTGAAGACGACTCAAGGTAGGGAGATCTTCAGGGGATTAGTGTAAGGTTTTTTTAAGGGGGGTTTGGGTGGGTTAGAGTAGGGGTATGTGGGTGGTGGGTTGTAATGTTGGGGGGCATGTATTTTTATTTACAGGTAAAAGAGCTGATTACTTTGGGGCAATGCCCCGCAAAAAGCCCTTTTAAGGGCTGGTAAAAGAACTGATTACTTTGTAATTTAGAATAGGGTAGGGCATTTTATTATTTTGGGGGGCTTTTTTATTTTATTAAGGGGCTTAGATTAGGTGTAATTAGTTTAAAATTCTTGTAAAAATTTTTTATTTTCTGTAATTTAGTGTTTGTTTTTTTTGTATTATAGATTAGTTTATTTAATTGTATTTTAGTTTAGCTAATTGTAGTTAATTTATTTAATTAATTTATTGCTAGTGTAGTGTTAGGTGTATTTGTAAGTTAGGTTAGGATTTATTTTACAGGTAATTTTGTAATTATTTTAACTAGGTAGCTATTAAATAGTTATTAACTATTTAATAGCTATTGTACCTAGTTAAAATAAATACAAAGTTGCCTGTAAAATAAATATAAATCCTAAATTAGCTACAATGTAACTATTAGTTATATTGTAGATATATTAGGGTTTATTTTATAGTTAAGTATTTAGTTTGAAATAGGAATAATTTATTTAATGATAGTAAATTTATTTTGTTTAATTAAAATTATGTTTAAGTTAGGGGGGTGCTAGGGTTAGACTTGGTTTAGGGGTTAATAACTTTATTATAGTAGCGGCGACGGTGGGGGCGGCAGATTAGGGGTTAATATTTGTAGGTAGGTGGCGGCGATGTTAGGGAGGGCAGATTAGGGGTTATTACAATTTATTATAGTGTTTGCGAGGCAGGAGTGCGGCGGTTTAGGCGTTAATACATTTATTATAGTGGCGGCGATGTCCGGTCGGCAGATTAGGGGTTAATAAGTGTATTTAAGTGGCGGCGATGTTGGGGGGGGCGGATTAGGGGTTAATAAATATAATATAGTTGTCGGCGATGTTAGGGGCAGTAGATTAGGGGTTCATAGCTATAATGTAGGTTGCGACGGTGTCCGGAGCGGCAGATTAGGGGTTAATAATATAATGTAGATGTCAGCGATAGCGGGGGCAGCAGATTAGGGGTTAATAAGTATAAGGTTAGGGGTGTTTAGACTCGGGTTCATGTTAGGGTGTTAGACTTAGAACGTGTTTCCCCATAGGAAACAATGGGGCTGCTTTAGGAGCTGAACGATGCTTTTTTGCCGGTGTTAGGTTTTTTTTCAGCCAGCTCAGCCCCATTGTTTCCTATGGGGATATCGTGCACGAGCACGTTTTTCCAGTTTACCGCTACAGTAGGCAATGGTGGTATTGAGGGTTGAAGTGGAGCTAAATTATGCTCAATGCTCCCTTTTCTGAGGCTAACGCAGCCATTCAGACAACTCTAAATACCAGTGTTGTCTTAAGGGTGCGCTGAAAAAAAAAGCAGCGTTAGCACCGCTGGTCTTTACCGACAAAACTCTAAATCTAGGCGATTGGGTTTTGCTTGCATGGAAACGTTTTACTTTCAATTTGCAATTTGTGCGCTACTCGGATGTGCGCAGAAAGTTAAATTCTAGTGATGTTTACACTATAGGGGGAGCACTAAATAGTGTGCCACTTGTAATTTAGCCCTGAGCGTTAGCCTGCAGAACATGGAAATACACTAAAATGTCTTGTGGTAAATGATGGGGGTTAAAATCTCCCTTTTTTTAATACCCTGTTTATTTAAAATGTACACAATAGAAATGTTTGGTGAAATTAACCTATATTGGTTTTTAACCAATAAGCTGTAGTTGGAAAATTGTGTGGCATCTTTAAAAGCTTATAAAAAGAAATGTGATTTTTCAGGGTACATTTGTTTTGCTAACATTGGTCCAGATTAGAAGTGGCGCACTATTGTTAGCGCAAGTCGTGATAAGCAATATCGTAACCACGCTAGCTTTGGTGCATATTGTAAGTTGAAAGTAAATGCGTTGCTCGAGTGCAAACACATTAACGAAAACAAGAAAAATCATTTTTATTCAATTTTAATATTTTATAATGTGTTTTACGGTGTATTTTCTGTAAATATTTTACATTCCAATTTTCTTCACATAGAAGAAAAAAATGTGTATTTAAAAAAATAAAATAAAAAGAACATTTACTTCTATGTGAAGAACATTGGAATGTAAAATATTCATTACTACCTTTTGGGTTTAGCACTCTAGGTCTAATCAGGTGTCAGGTTAGCGCGCAAGCAATAAGTGTTAGTTTTTTTTTTTTTTTTAAAGCGCACTGCTTTAAAATCTATGGGGAGAAGCTAACGCGATAGAACTATATATTTTGTATTTAGCAAAATCATTCTACTTTTTTTACCCTGGCAAAAACACATTTTGTACAAGATACTTAAGTTTTTATGACGTACAGATTTTGTAAATGCTTTTTTAATCTCAGAATTGTCACTGGAAATCCATAATCTACAAACGTATTTGGAAAACTTACTAACAATGTAACGTATGAAAAATCCTTTAACAATTTATTACACAATTTCTGCCCAGATGCATAAAATCATACAGCATTATCAGGTTTGTGTGACACAAGCGTATCAGAATGATGTAATATGTTGTAGACCTGATCATGATATGTCTCTATTAGTAACCAAATGGATAGGTAGTAAAAACGTGAGACAACATCTTTTCAGAAATGCACTACTGGGAGCTAGCTATATACATTGGGGGAACAAAGGACAAGAGGCACATATATGTGCAGCCACCAATCAGCAGCTAGCTACCAGAAGTGTATTACTGCTCTTGAGCCTATATAGCTATACTCTTTTACAAAGGATTCTAAGACAACAAAGCAAAGTTTGTAACAGAAGTAAATTAGAAAGTTGTTTAACTTTGCACCCTCTAGTCTGAGGCCAATTAATCATTAAGCTATTGGCATTTAATATTGCACAAGCATTTCACCAGAACTGCTTGTGCAATGCCGCCCCCTGCAGATTCGCGGGAAATCGGCCACTAGCAGGGGTGTCAATCAGCCCGTTCGTATAGGATTGGGCGGATTGCATACCGCAGCCTCAGAGGCAGCAGACCAGTTATGGAGCAGCGGTCTTTAGACCGCTGCTTCATAACTGCTGTTTCCGGCGAGCCTGAAGGCTCAAGCGGAAACAGGGGCATCAAGCTCCATTTAGAGCTTGATCATTCGGCCCCTCTATCTCAATCATAAACGTTTAATTTTGACTTTCATGTCCTTTTAAGACGTTTGATTGGTAAGACTGTAGCAGAAGAGAAGGTATGTGCTGTACCTAGAATGCAGGTTGCAGAACGGTTGGCTTGTTTGATAGACATGGTTGGAAACAAATATGCTTTTCAGATTTAATGTTACAGTGGATTAGGTGTCTGTGTAGTAATATTGTAAGTCAATGTGGTTTCTTTACTCGGAAATTTAGACTCTGGAGTAATATAATGGATGTCCCTTTTTTTCAGATAGGTTTGTAGGTGTGATTGAACCATTGTTGCAATGTCTGAAAAAAAAGAAAGTAATAATAGAAGTTTATTGGCTTCCTAATAAAGCTAAGTTACAATATTGACACCCACAGAGAGGAGATCAAGAAGATTCCACAAGTTGGGGAAGCTCATTTACAGTTTCCTGAACTAACTTCAGGACAAAAGATTTACCAGAGAAAAAAAGAACTCAGGACGCACACTGTAGTGTATCATCTATTAAACTACTAGAAACTGTTCTTATAGAGAGAATTCTTTTAAAGTACTCTGTGGTTGTGCAGTCTCTATAAACGTGTCTATTGTTTACTTAAAGGGACACTGAACCCAATTTTTTTCTTTTGTGATTCAGATAGAGCATGCAATTATAAGCAACTTTCTAAGTTACTCCTATTAGCAAATGTGTTTCATTCTCTTGGTATCTTTATTTGAAAAACAAGAATGTAAGTATAGATGCCGGCCCATTTTGGTGAACAACCTGGGTTGTTCTTGCTGATTGGTGGATACATTCATCCACTAATAAACAAGTGCTGTCCAAGGTTCTGGACTTTCTTTTTCAAATAAAGATAGCAAGAGAACAAAGAAAAATTGATAATAGGAGTAAATTAGAAAGTTGCTTAAAATTGCGTCCTCTATCTGAATCACAAAAGAAAAAAATTTGGGTTCAGTGTCCGTTTAACCCCTTAATGACCGGACCATTTTTCAGTTTTCTTACCCTTAATGACAATGGCTATTTTTAAATTTCTGCAGTGTTTGTGTTTAGCTGTAATTTTCCTCTTACTCATTTACTGTACCCACACATATTATATACCGTTTTTCTCGCCATTAAATGGACTTTCTAAAGATACCATTTTTTTCATCACATCTTATAAGTTAATATAAAAAATATATAAAATATGAGGAGAAAATGGAAAAAAACACACTTTTTCTAACTTTGACCTCCAAAATCTGTTACACATCTACAACCACCAAAAAACACCCATGCTAAATAGTTTCTAAATTTTGTCCTGAGTTTAGAAATACCCAATGGTTACATGTTGTTTGCTTTTTTTGCAAGTTATAGGGCAATAAGTACAAGTAGAACTTTGCTATTTCCAAACCACTTTTTTTCAAAATTAGCGCTAGTTACATTGGAACACTGATATCTGTCCAGAATCCCTGAATATCCCTTGACATGTATATATTTTTTTTTAGAAGACAACCCAAAGTATTGATTTATGCCCATTTTGGTATATTTCATGCCACCATTTCACTGCCAAATGCGAGCAAATAAAAAAAATTGTTCACTTTTTCACAAATTTTGTCACAAACTTTAGGTTTCTCACTGAAATTATTTACAAACAGTTTGTGCAATTATGGCACAAATGGTTGTAAATGCTTCTCTGGGATCCCCTTTGTTCAGAAATAGCAGACATATATGGCTTTGGCGTTGCTTTTTGGTAATTAGAAGGCCGCTAAATGCAGCTGCGCACCACACGTATATTATGCCCAGCAGTGAAGGGGTTAATTAGCGATCTTGTAGGGACCTTGAAGGGTTAATTTTAGCTTTAGTGTAGTGTAGTAGACAACCCAAAGTATTGATCTAGGCCCATTTTGGTATATTTCATGCCACCATTTCACCGCCAAATGCGAGCAAATAAAAAAAAAAGTGACATTTTTCACAATTTTAGGTTTCTCACTTAAATTATTTACAAACAGCTTGTGCAATTATGGCACAAATGGTTGTAAATGCTTCTCTGGGATCTCCTTTGTTCAGAAATAGCAGACATATATGGCTTTGGCGTTGCTTTTTGGCAATTAGGAGGCCGCTAAATTCTGCTGCGCACCACACTTGTATTAAGCTCAGCAGTGAAGGGGTTAATTAGGTAGCTTGTAGAGAGCTTGCAGGGTTAATTTTAGCTTTAGTGTAGAGATTAGCCTCCCACCTGACACATCCCACCCCCTGATCCCTCCCAGACAGCTCTCGTCCCTCCCCCACCCCACAATTGTCCCCGCCATCTTAAGTACTGGCAGAAAGTCTGCCAGTACTAAAATAAAAGGTGTTTTTTTTTTTTTTGTTTTTTTTTTTTAATTATTCAGCTGTGATGGACCCCTGCCTTAACCCCCAACCTCCCTGATCCCCCCCAAACACCTCTCTAACCCTCCCCATCTACCTAATTGCCAACATCTTGGGTACTGGCAGCTGTCTGCCAGTACCCAGTTTTCCCCAAAAAATAAAGTGTTTTTTTTTTATTTTTAAATGTTTTTTTTTTATTTTTTCTGTAGTGTAGCTGCCCCCCCCAGTACCCCCACCCCCCTAACCCTACCAGATCCTATTATTATTAAAAAAATGTTACAGTTTGCTGCCCCCCTCCCTCTTACCAAAATTCATTGGTGGCAGTGCCAGTGATTGCTGCGCGCGCGCGCGCACACACACGCACGCGCGCGTGCACACAGCCCCCCCCGCACGCTCCCGGCATCCGGCGTGCACAATGCACTTGAAGGAACCGGATGCCGGGTAGCAATGGGCCGCCCACCCTCCTCCCTGTAAGCTCCCACCCACCAACGAACGGCCCCATCGCTACCGGTGCAGAGAGGGCCACAGAGTGGCTCTCTCTGCATCGGATGCTTTTTAAAGGGTATTGCAGGATGCCTCAATATCGAGGCATCACTGCAATACCCTGAGAGCTGCTGGAAGCGATTGCGATCGCTTCCAGCACTCTCTTAGACAACTGACGTACCAGGTACGTCCATTGTCACTAACTGCAAGTTTTTGCAGGACGTACCTGGTACGTCAGTTGTCATTAAGGGGTTAATTGCAAAAGTCTGAGAAGTGGAACATAAAGGGAAGGGACATATAACCCAATTTTTTTCTTCTTTCATGATTCAGAAAAAGCATGCAATTTTTTAACAACTTTCCAATTTCCTTATATTATCTAATTTGTTTTGTTCTCTTGGGTATCCTCTATTGAAAATGATACCTAGGTAGGGTCAGGAACTGCTGATTGGTAGTTGCACATATATGCCTCATGTAATTGGCTAATGCTTTCGGCTATCTCCCAGTAGTCCATTGTTGCTTCTTCAACAAAGCATACAAATAGAATTAAGTGAATTAAATAACAGAAGAAATTAGCCTACATCCCTGCTTTTCAACAAAAATACAAAGAAAACAAAGACTTGAATAACTAGAAAGTTGATTGAAGAAACATGCTTTTTCTGAATCAGGAAAGAAAAAATGTGGGTTTCACATCTCTTTAAGGAAGTGGGAGCTGGCTCCATATTAAAGTTGACTGTTTATAATTGTAAAATAAACAAAATTTGTGCATACCTGATGAATTTATTTATTTAATGATGGGGAAAGTCATCACATGTGAGAAAATTCTGCTGCTGACCACTAGGAGGAGACAAAAGGCACCCCAAAACACCAGAGCTTTAAATCCCTCCCACTTCACATGATCCTTAGTCATGCATATAGTCAAGTAGATGAGGAAAAAAAGGAAAACAATGCAGGGCAAAAAAATGCAAAAGCAAGTACTGCCACCACATGAGCAAAACGAAAGGGTGAGCCTTGTGGACTCTCACCATAATTAAAGAAATGAATTTATCAGGTAAGCATACATTTTGCTTTCTTTAAACAGATGGTTGTGATTCATGAATCAAGTGTGGGAATCAATACCCCAGCTGTGGAGTCCATAAGACCACTGTGAATAGGGGGACAAACAGTAAAGGCAGGTAACACCTGAGAATACTTACAAAGCAAACACAAAATAGAAGGGGTTAAATTAACAGAGGATCTCCCTTCTAAATTATCAGATGATGGACCAGAGGCCTGAGATGCAACATTTTGCTCCATAGTACCAGTAAGTAAATAGTTTAAGTATCAGAGATAGACTGAAGCAAATAAGCAGTCTAAAGCACACAGATAGTTAACCCCGAAGGAAACAAAAGTAAGTAACAATGTTGATGAACCCTCTAAGGTACTGTTCAAATAAGCACTGAAAAACAGTAAAAAAGTAAATAACAGCACATAAAGAGCTAAATAAAATTTGTACCCATAAGTTGAAGTCAGAGTGCCTTACAAACTCCACCAGGCCTGAGAACCTTCCTACATGTTGAGAATGTTACAGCAACACAAGAAGTGGAAAGGATTATAACAGAAAAGGCGCTCTACAAGGGGAGCTAATACAGATAAACCTTAGTATACCTGCACTAAAGCTAAAAACAAAGGTAACAAGCAGAAATTTAGCTCAGAAGCAACTGATCCCTCATTTAACATAGACAAAACCTCTCTTTTTAATGAAAGGGCCACTTGCTCCCATACCCACCCCACTTTATGGCGTTTCTTAAACAGAGCACTATCTACACTATAATTTAGATTAAAATAAGACCCCACATTTTGATAGAGAGCATTCCCCCTCTTTTGATTACCTACCTTAACGAGGCTCCAGGCAGGTATTTGATAAGGCGGGAGGGGTCTCTAATAAAAAACTATGAGAAATCTTTTTTAAAGAGTCGTTATCCCTCTTTCCAATGAGGGGTCTTCCTAGTTGCCAACTGTCCTATTTTACAGGGACAGTCCCGTTTTTTGGCTTTCTGTCCCTGCCTTTCTAGATTGTTCCTTGTTCAATTCAGTCTGTATGTAGGTTAGGAATATTGTGTGCAGTGCAATACTTTCACCACAGAGGTTGTTTTGGCATTAGTCTCATTACTTACATTATGTTTTTTCTTTCTGCACTTTTCTTTATCTGTGGTCTTATGCTACACTGAAGTTTAGCATTGTGTAGACAGGTGTCAGGTAATGGGAAGCCATTAGATATAAAATACTATGTAGGGTAGGAGAAAAAGGTTGATGAAGCAAAGCATCTCAATAGTGTTGAACAGTTTGGAACATGTTCCATTTCCCCCATGTTATCTACTGAGGATTTGTTTAACAGCGGTTTAACACATTAGACTTTCATGAGCTGGGACTGGAATTCACAGAACATACAAGAACAGATTTACTGGGGCATTTCTGGGTCTATTAACCTTTTGCCCACAACCACTGCTGCAGCAAAAATCAAAACATGAATTACCTCATAAAATGTCACTCACTTGTGAAACTTTCAATAATGTCTTAGCAAGTCCTCAACATATCTGCATATATTGTTCTAAGCATCACTAAGACAGCAGTTAGCAGGTGAAACATATTGAGGTAGTATCACTGTTTAATTTCAGGCTGTGTAACATCTATATAGACTAGTGTGCTTTGTAGTGTCTGCTATACATATGCTGAAGGATTAATAATTTAACCCTTGTTGGCTTATTTTGTTATTTGCTGTAAAGGTATTCTTCTTATGTCAGTTATGTGCTTGAGACTAAGGGAGGTGATAAGGAGCTTGATGATTTAACCTGCATTAAATGCTATAGCAGTGCATAAAGAAAATAATCTAATATGTTAAAGCAATTTTATTATTGCACTATTCCTTACATATAACCATGTGTTTAACCTCTGCAAAGGGATTAAGTACATAAGTTACAATATGGCGGCACCCCCTGCTTTATGGACATTAACTTTTCCCTTATTTTTTCAATATTTAAAAACAAATATCATTTTTAAAAATACCTGTATAAATTATTCTCAGGCTTATCTTTGCTCTGAATACATAATTCAAGCAATGATTAATTTAAGGCCAGATTACGAGTTTTGCGTTAGCTGTGCGGTGCTAACGAGCAGTTTTTACTCACCGCTCACTTACCTACAGTGCTGGTATTACAGGTTTTTACAAACCTGGAGTTAAAAGGCAAGAAGTGAGCGTAGAGCAAAATTGTGCTCCTTACCGCACTCCAATACCAGTGCTGCTTAAGTCAATGGTGAGCTGGTTGTACGTGCTCGTGCACGGTTTCCCCATAGGGATCAACGGGGAGAGCCGGGTGAGGAAAAGTCTAACACCTGCCAAAAAGCAGCGTAAATCTCAGTAACGCAGCCCCATTGATTCCTATGGGGAAATAAAAGTTATGTTTACACCTAACATGAACCCAGAGTCTAAACACCCCTAATCTTACACTTATTAACCCCTATTCTGCTGCCCCAGACATCGTTGCCACCTACGTTATATTTATTACCCCTAATCTACCGCTACGGACATCGCCGCCACCTACATTATACTTATTAACCCCAAATCTTAATCTACCGCTACGGACATCGCCGCCACCTACATTATACTTATTAACCCCAAATCTGCTGCCCCCAACATCGCCGACACCTACATTATATTTATTAACCCCTAATCTCCCTCCCCCAATGTCGCCGCAACCTACCTACACTTATTAACCCCTAATCTGCGGCCCCCAATGTTGCAGCCACTATAATAAACATATTAACCCCTAAACCGCCGCACTCCCACCTCGCAAACACTATTTAAATATTAACCCCTAATCTGCCGTCCCTAACATCGCTGCCACCTACCTACATTTATTAACCCCTAATCTGCCGCCCCAAACGTCTCCGCCACTATACTAAATGTATTAACCCCTAAACCTAAGTCTAACCCCCCCTAACTTAAATATAATTACATTAAATCTAAATAAATATTAATATTATTAATTTATTACCTAAATAATTCCTATTTAAAACTAAATACTTACCTCTAAAATAAGCCCTAAGCTAGCTACAATATAACTAATAATATCTTAGGGTTTATTTTTATTTTACAGGCAAGTTTGTATTTATTTTAACTAGGTAGAATAGTTACTAAATAGTTATTAACTATTTAATAACTACCTAGCTAAAATAAATACAAAAGTACCTGTAAAATAAAACCTAACCTAAGTTACACTAACACCTAACACTACACTACAATTAAATAAATGACCTAAATGAAATACAATTAAATAAATTAAATACAATTAGCTAAAGTACAAAAACAAACAAACACTAAATTACAGAAAATAAAAAACAAATTACAGATCTTTAAACTAATTACACCTAATCTAATAGCCCTATAAAAATAATAAAAAACTCCCCCAAAATAAAAAAAAACCCTAGCCTAAACTATCAATAGCCCTTAAAAGGCCTTTTGCGGGGCATTGCCCCAAAGTAATCATCTCTTTTACCTGTAAAAAAAAATACAAACAACCGCCCCAACAGTAAAACCCACCACCCACACAACCAACCCCCAAATAAAATACTAACTAAAAAAACCTAAGCTCCCCATTGCCCTGAAAAGGGCATTTGGATGGGCATTGCCCTTAAAAGGGCATTTAGCTCTATTGCAGCCCAAATCCCTAACCTAAAAAATAAACCCACCCAATACACCCTTAAAAACACTAACCCCCTGAAGATCGACTTACAGTTCTGAAGACCGGACATCCATCCTCAAGGAAGTGGCAGAAGTCTTCATCCAACCGGGCCGAAGTCCTCAACGAAGCCGGGAGAAGTCTTCATCCAAGCCGGACGAAGTGGTCCTCCAGATGGGCAGAAGTCTTCATCCAGACGGCATCTTCTATCTTCATCCATTCAACGTGGAGCGGGTCCATCTTCAAGACATTCGATGTGGAGCATCCTCTTCAACCGGAGTCTTCTTACTGAATGACGGTTCCTTTAAATGACATCATCCAAGATGGCGTCCCATAGATTCCGATTGGCTGATAGAATTCTATCAGCCAATCGGAATTAAGGTAGAAAATCCTATTGGCTGATGCCAATTCAGTAAGAAGAGTATGCTCCGCGTCGGATGTCTTGAAGATAGACCTGCTCCACGTCGGATGGATGAAGATAGAAGATGCCGTCTGGATGAAGACTTCTGCCCAGTTGGATGAAGACTTCTGCCCGGTTGGATGAAGACTTCTGCCGCTTCCTTGAGGATGGATGTCCGGTCTTCAGAACTGTAAGTCGATCTTTAGGGGGTTAGTGTTAGGTTTTTTTAAGGGTGTATTGGGTGGGTTTATTTTTTAGGTTAGGGATTTGGTCTGCAATAGAGCTAAATGCCCATCCAAATGCCTTTTTCAGGGCAATGGGGAGCTTAGGTTTTTTTAGTTAGTATTTTATTTGTGGGGTTGGTTGTGTGGGTGGTAGGTTTTACTGTTGGGGGGTTGTTTGTATTTTTTTTTTTACAGGTAAAAGAGCTGATTACTTTGGGGCAATGCCCCGCAAAGGGCCCTTTTAAGGGCTATTGATAGTTTAGTTTAGGCTAGGTTTTTTTTATTTTGGGTGGGCTTTTTTAATTTTGATAGGGCTATTAGATTAGGTGTAATTAGTTTAAAGATCTGTAATTTGTTTTTTATTTTCTGTAATTTAGTGGGGTTTTTTGTACTTTAGCTAATTGTATTTAATTTATTTAATTGCATTTAATTTAGGTCATTTATTTAATTGTAGTGTAGTGTTAGGTGTTAGTGTAACTTAGGTTAGGTTTTATTTTACAGGTACTTTTGTATTTATTTTAGATAGGTAGTTATTAAATAGTTAATAACTATTTAGTAACTATTCTACCTAGTTAAAATAAATACAAACTTTCCTGTAAAATACTATTAGTTATATTGTAGCTAGCTTAGGGTTTATTTTATAGGTAAGTATTTAGTTTTAAATAGGAATAATTTAGTTAATGATAGTAATTTTATGTTGATTTATTTAAATTAAATTTAAGTTAGGGGGTGTTAGGGTTAGACTTAGGTTTAGGGGTTAATAAATTTAATATAGTGGCAGCAATGTTGGGGGTGGCAGATTAGGGGTTAATAAGTGTAGGTAGGTTGCGGAGACATTTGAGGCGACAGACTAGGGGTTAATAAATATAATGTAGGTGTCGACGATGTTGAGGGCAGCAGACTAGGGGTTAATAAGTATAATGTAGGTGTCGGCGGTGTCCGGAGCGGCAGATTAGGGGTTAATAAGAATAATGTATGTGGCGGTGATGTTAGGGTCGGCAGAGTAGGGGTTAATAATATTTAACTAGTGGTTGCGAGGTGGGAGTGCGGCAGTTTAGGGGTTAATATGTTTATTCTAGTGGCGGTGATGTCCGTAGCGGCAGATTAGGGGTTAAAATTTTATTATAGTGTTTGCGATGCGGGAGGGCCTCGGTTTAGGGGTTAATAGGTAGTTTATGGGTGTTAGTGTACTTTTTAGCACTTTAGTTATGAGTTTTATGCTACAGCGTTGTAGTGTAAAACTCATAACTACTGACTTTAGAATGCGTTACGGATCTTGGAGGTAAAGGGTGTACCGCTCACATTTTGGCCTCCCAGGACAGACTCGTAATACCAGAGCTATGGAAGTTCCATAGAAAAAAGGGTTTACGAAGTTTACGTAAGTCGTTTTGCGGTAAGGCCAAAGAAGTGTGCGGTGCCCCTAAACCTGCAAGACTCGTAATAGCAGCGGTAGTGAAAAAGCAGCGTTAGGACCTGTTAACGCTGCTTTTTCAGCTTAACGCAAAACTCGTAATCTAGCCGTTAGTGTTTAATGTCCATTTAGGCAATCAGTATGGCTAAATTATACTATTAATATTTATATGCTTGTTTAGGGGTGGATTGGAGTGGGCAGAGCTATGCAAACTAGGTGAGGGTAAAAGTAGATAATATATTTTTTTTAAAATTTTTGTACTGAATGACATTTGTATTTTGTGTCTATTTTGTGTCTAATTTTTTGTTTTGTTTACTAGTCTGAGTTTGGACAAAGGGTAGGAACATGCATATATTGTCAAAATAGTCATATCTACAAAAGAATGATTTTGAGTAATTTTAAAAATGTATGTAATATTTTTAAGGGAAGATATTTTATATCTACTCACTTTCTGCATAAATTGGAAAGTGAAAAAAATACATTTTATCGCCTTATATTCATGGTGAAAAAGAAGTATAGAATGCTAAACTCTGGAAATTTGTGAAGGTGAACTAATAATAACTCTTCAGCTATAAAGTATAAGTTGTGCTCTACAGAAAATACATTTTTCGGTTTCTTAAGGGAACATTAAACAGTTTAAAATTGTAATTCAAAATGTTTAATTATGTGTAGTAAAAAAATTGCAATATACTTTCATTATATATTTTGTCCCCTTTTTCTGTGATTTACCTATAAAATTGTTGTTTCTGTAAAGCAATGGGTGCTGCCATTTTGAAACCAAAGTTGTCCTTATATCTATCTATAGTCTGTGGAAGAAAATAATGTATAATTGTGCAGCTACCTTCCACAGAGAAAATAATAAAATTCAGTGAGTGCAAACAACTAAACATCTGTACTACAGGGGTAATGACTACACTGAAGAGGTATATTAGAGCAGTGTTTGTGTGTTACAGTGAAGAGGTATACTAGAGCAGTGTTTGTCTGTTATACTGAAGAGGTATAATAGAGCAGTGTTTGCATGTTACACTTAAAAGGTATACTAGAGCAGTGTTTGCATGTTACAGTGAAGAGGTATACTAGAGCAGTGTTTGTGTGTTACACTGAAGAGGTATACTAAAGCAGTGTTTGTGTGTTATACTGAAGAGGTACACTAAAGCAGTGTTTGTGTGTTATACTGAAGAGGTATACTAGAGCAGTGTTTGTGTGTTACACTGAAGAGGTATACTAAAGCAGTGTTTGTGTGTTATACTGAAGAGGTACACTAAAGCAGTGTTTGTGTGTTATACTGAAGAGGTATACTAAAGCAGTGTTTGTGTGTTACACTGAAGAGGTATACTAGAGCAGTGTTTGCATGTTACACTGAAGAGGTAGACTAGAGCAGTGTTTGCATGTTACAGTGAAGAGGTTACTAAAGCAGTGTTTCCGTGTTACAGTGAAGAGATATACTAGAGAAGTGTTTGCATGTTACAGTGAAGAGGTATACTAGAGCAATGTTTGCATGTTACACTGAAGAGGTAGACTAGAGCAGTGTTTGCATGTTACAGTGAAGAGGTATACTAGAGCAGTGTTTGTGTGTTACACTGAATAGGGGTACTAGAGCAATGTTTGCATGTTACACTGAAGAGGTAGACTAGAGCAGTGTTTGCGTGTTACAGTGAAGAGGTATACTAAAGCAGTGTTTCCGTGTTACAGTGAAGAGATATACTAGAGCAGTGTTTGCATGTTACAGTGAAGAGGTATACTAAAGCAATGTTTCCGTGTTACAGTGAAGAGATATACTAGAGCAGTGTTTGCATATTACACTGCAGAGGTATACTAGAGACGAGTTTTTGTGTTACACTGAAGAGGTATACTAGAGCAGTGTTTGTGTGTTATACTGAAGAGGTATACTAAAGTAGTGTTTGTGTGTTACACTTAAAAGGTATACTAGAGCAGTGTTTGCATGTTACAGTGAACAGGTATACTAGAGCAGTGTTTGTGTGTTACACTGAAGAGGTTACTAAAGCAATGTTTCCGTGTTACAGTGAAGAGATATACTAGAGCAGTGTGTGTTACAATGAAGAGGTAGACTAGAGCAGTGTTTGCGTGTTAAACTGAAGAGATATACTAGAGCAGTGTTTGCGTGTTACAGTGAAGAGGTATACTAGAGCAGTCTTAGCGTGTTACAGTGAAGAGGTATAGTAGAGTAGTGTTTGCGTGTTACACTGAAGAGGTATACTAAAGCAGTGTTTGCGTGTTACACTGAAGAGGTATACTAGAGCAGTTTTTGCGTGTTACACTGAAGAGGTATACTAGAGCAGTGTTTGCGTGTTACAGTGAAGAGGTATACTAGAGCAGTGTTTGTGTGTTATACTGAAGAGGTATACTAGAGCAGTGTTTGTGTGTTATACTGAAGAGGTATACTAGAGCAGAGTTTGCGTGTTACACTGAAGAGGTATACTAGAGCAGTGTTTGCGTGTTACAGTGAAGAGGTATACTAGAGCAGTGTTTGTGTGTTATACTGAAGAGGTATACTAGAGCAGTGTTTGTGTGTTACACTGAAGAGGTATACTAGAGCAGTGTTTGTGTGTTATACTGAAGAGATATACTAGAGCAGTGTTTGTGTGTTACACTGAAGAGGTTTACTAGAGCAGTGTTTGTGTGTTATACTGAAGAGATATACTAGAGCAGTGTTTGCATGTTACACTGAAGAGGTATACTAGAGCAGAGTTTGCGTGTTACACTGAAGAGATATACTAGAGCAGTGTTTGCATGTTACACTGAAGAGGTATACTAGAGCAGTGTTTGTGTGTTACACTGAAGAGGTATACTAGAGCAGTGTTTGTGTGTTACACTGAAGAGGTATACTAGAGCAGTGTTTGTGTGTTATACTGAAGAGGTATACTAGAGCAGTGTTTGTGTTTTATACTGAAGAGGTATACTAGTGCAGTGTCTGTGTGTTATACTGAAGAGATGTACTAGAGCAGTGTTTGTGTGTTATACTGAAGAGGTATACTAGAGCAGTGTTTGTGTCTTATACTGAAGAGGTATACTAGAGCAGTGTTTGCATGTTACACTGAAGATGTATACTAGAGCAGTGTTTGCATGTTACACTGAAGATGTATACTAGAGCAGTGTTTGCATGTTACACTGAAGAGGTATACTAGAGCAGTGTTTGTGTGTTATACTGAAGAGATATACTATAGCAGTGTTTGCATGTTACACTGAAGAGATATACTAGAGCAGTGTTTGCATGTTACACTGAAGAGGTATACTAGAGCAGTGTTTGTGTGTTATACTGAAGAGATATACTAGAGCAGTGTTTGTGTGTTACACTGAAGAGGTTTACTAGAGCAGTGTTTGTGTGTTATACTGAAGAGATATACTAGAGCAGTGTTTGCATGTTACACTGAAGAGGTATACTAGAGCAGAGTTTGCGTGTTACACTGAAGATATATACTAGAGCAGTGTTTGCATGTTACACTGAAGAGGTATACTAGAGCAGTGTTTGTGTGTTACACTGAATAGGGGTACTAGAGCAATGTTTGCATGTTACACTGAAGAGGTAGACTAGAGCAGTGTTTGCGTGTTACAGTGAAGAGGTATACTAAAGCAGTGTTTCCGTGTTACAGTGAAGAGATATACTAGAGCAGTGTTTGCATGTTACAGTGAAGAGGTATACTAAAGCAATGTTTCCGTGTTACAGTGAAGAGATATACTAGAGCAGTGTTTGCATATTACACTGCAGAGGTATACTAGAGACGAGTTTTTGTGTTACACTGAAGAGGTATACTAGAGCAGTGTTTGTGTGTTATACTGAAGAGGTATACTAAAGTAGTGTTTGTGTGTTACACTTAAAAGGTATACTAGAGCAGTGTTTGCATGTTACAGTGAACAGGTATACTAGAGCAGTGTTTGTGTGTTACACTGAAGAGGTTACTAAAGCAATGTTTCCGTGTTACAGTGAAGAGATATACTAGAGCAGTGTGTGTTACAATGAAGAGGTAGACTAGAGCAGTGTTTGCGTGTTAAACTGAAGAGATATACTAGAGCAGTGTTTGCGTGTTACAGTGAAGAGGTATACTAGAGCAGTCTTAGCGTGTTACAGTGAAGAGGTATAGTAGAGTAGTGTTTGCGTGTTACACTGAAGAGGTATACTAAAGCAGTGTTTGCGTGTTACACTGAAGAGGTATACTAGAGCAGTGTTTGCGTGTTACACTGAAGAGGTATACTAGAGCAGTGTTTGTGTGTTACACTGAAGAGGTATACTAGAGCAGTGTTTGTGTGTTATACTGAAGAGGTATACTAGAGCAGTGTTTGTGTGTTATACTGAAGAGGTATACTAGAGCAGAGTTTGCGTGTTACACTGAAGAGGTATACTAGAGCAGTGTTTGCGTGTTACAGTGAAGAGGTATACTAGAGCAGTGTTTGTGTGTTATACTGAAGAGGTATACTAGAGCAGTGTTTGTGTGTTACACTGAAGAGGTATACTAGAGCAGTGTTTGTGTGTTATACTGAAGAGATATACTAGAGCAGTGTTTGTGTGTTACACTGAAGAGGTTTACTAGAGCAGTGTTTGTGTGTTATACTGAAGAGATATACTAGAGCAGTGTTTGCATGTTACACTGAAGAGGTATACTAGAGCAGAGTTTGCGTGTTACACTGAAGAGATATACTAGAGCAGTGTTTGCATGTTACACTGAAGAGGTATACTAGAGCAGTGTTTGTGTGTTACACTGAAGAGGTATACTAGAGCAGTGTTTGTGTGTTACACTGAAGAGGTATACTAGAGCAGTGTTTGTGTGTTATACTGAAGAGGTATACTAGAGCAGTGTTTGTGTTTTATACTGAAGAGGTATACTAGTGCAGTGTCTGTGTGTTATACTGAAGAGATGTACTAGAGCAGTGTTTGTGTGTTATACTGAAGAGGTATACTAGAGCAGTGTTTGTGTCTTATACTGAAGAGGTATACTAGAGCAGTGTTTGCATGTTACACTGAAGATGTATACTAGAGCAGTGTTTGCATGTTACACTGAAGATGTATACTAGAGCAGTGTTTGCATGTTACACTGAAGAGGTATACTAGAGCAGTGTTTGTGTGTTATACTGAAGAGATATACTATAGCAGTGTTTGCATGTTACACTGAAGAGATATACTAGAGCAGTGTTTGCATGTTACACTGAAGAGGTATACTAGAGCAGTGTTTGTGTGTTATACTGAAGAGATATACTAGAGCAGTGTTTGTGTGTTACACTGAAGAGGTTTACTAGAGCAGTGTTTGTGTGTTATACTGAAGAGATATACTAGAGCAGTGTTTGCATGTTACACTGAAGAGGTATACTAGAGCAGAGTTTGCGTGTTACACTGAAGATATATACTAGAGCAGTGTTTGCATGTTACACTGAAGAGGTATACTAGAGCAGTGTTTGTGTGTTACACTGAATAGGGGTACTAGAGCAATGTTTGCATGTTACACTGAAGAGGTAGACTAGAGCAGTGTTTGCGTGTTACAGTGAAGAGGTATACTAAAGCAATGTTTCCGTGTTACAGTGAAGAGATATACTAGAGCAGTGTTTGCATATTACACTGCAGAGGTATACTAGAGACGAGTTTTTGTGTTACACTGAAGAGGTATACTAGAGCAGTGTTTGTGTGTTATACTGAAGAGGTATACTAAAGTAGTGTTTGTGTGTTACACTTAAAAGGTATACTAGAGCAGTGTTTGCATGTTACAGTGAACAGGTATACTAGAGCAGTGTTTGTGTGTTACACTGAAGAGGTTACTAAAGCAATGTTTCCGTGTTACAGTGAAGAGATATACTAGAGCAGTGTGTGTTACAATGAAGAGGTAGACTAGAGCAGTGTTTGCGTGTTAAACTGAAGAGATATACTAGAGCAGTGTTTGCGTGTTACAGTGAAGAGGTATACTAGAGCAGTCTTAGCGTGTTACAGTGAAGAGGTATAGTAGAGTAGTGTTTGCGTGTTACACTGAAGAGGTATACTAAAGCAGTGTTTGCGTGTTACACTGAAGAGGTATACTAGAGCAGTTTTTGCGTGTTACACTGAAGAGGTATACTAGAGCAGTGTTTGCGTGTTACAGTGAAGAGGTATACTAGAGCAGTGTTTGTGTGTTATACTGAAGAGGTATACTAGAGCAGTGTTTGTGTGTTATACTGAAGAGGTATACTAGAGCAGAGTTTGCGTGTTACACTGAAGAGGTATACTAGAGCAGTGTTTGCGTGTTACAGTGAAGAGGTATACTAGAGCAGTGTTTGTGTGTTATACTGAAGAGGTATACTAGAGCAGTGTTTGTGTGTTACACTGAAGAGGTATACTAGAGCAGTGTTTGTGTGTTATACTGAAGAGATATACTAGAGCAGTGTTTGTGTGTTACACTGAAGAGGTTTACTAGAGCAGTGTTTGTGTGTTATACTGAAGAGATATACTAGAGCAGTGTTTGCATGTTACACTGAAGAGGTATACTAGAGCAGAGTTTGCGTGTTACACTGAAGAGATATACTAGAGCAGTGTTTGCATGTTACACTGAAGAGGTATACTAGAGCAGTGTTTGTGTGTTACACTGAAGAGGTATACTAGAGCAGTGTTTGTGTGTTACACTGAAGAGGTATACTAGAGCAGTGTTTGTGTGTTATACTGAAGAGGTATACTAGAGCAGTGTTTGTGTTTTATACTGAAGAGGTATACTAGTGCAGTGTCTGTGTGTTATACTGAAGAGATGTACTAGAGCAGTGTTTGTGTGTTATACTGAAGAGGTATACTAGAGCAGTGTTTGTGTCTTATACTGAAGAGGTATACTAGAGCAGTGTTTGCATGTTACACTGAAGATGTATACTAGAGCAGTGTTTGCATGTTACACTGAAGATGTATACTAGAGCAGTGTTTGCATGTTACACTGAAGAGGTATACTAGAGCAGTGTTTGTGTGTTATACTGAAGAGATATACTATAGCAGTGTTTGCATGTTACACTGAAGAGATATACTAGAGCAGTGTTTGCATGTTACACTGAAGAGGTATACTAGAGCAGTGTTTGTGTGTTATACTGAAGAGATATACTAGAGCAGTGTTTGTGTGTTACACTGAAGAGGTTTACTAGAGCAGTGTTTGTGTGTTATACTGAAGAGATATACTAGAGCAGTGTTTGCATGTTACACTGAAGAGGTATACTAGAGCAGAGTTTGCGTGTTACACTGAAGATATGCAGGCCCATTTATCAAGCTCCAGAAACACAAGTTATGAAGCAGCGGTCTAAAGACCGCTGCTTCATAACCCTGTCCGCCTGCTCTGAGCAGGCGGACAGGAACCGCCGGAAATCAACCCGATCGAATACGATCGGGTTGATTGACAGCTCCCTGCTGGCGGCCGATTGGCCGAGAGTCAGCAGGGGGCGGCGTTGCACCAGCAGCTCTTGTGAGCTGCTGGTGCAATGTTAAATGTGGAGAGCGTATTGCTCTCCGCATTTAGCGAGGTCTTGCGGACCTGATCCGCAGTGTCGGATCAGGTCCGCAAGCCCTTTGATAAATGGGCCCCATATACTAGAGCAGTGTTTGCATGTTACACTGAAGAGGTATACTAGAGCAGTGTTTGTGTGTTACACTGAAGAGGTATACTAGAGCAGTGTTTGTGTGTTATACTGAAGAGGTATACTAGAGCAGTGTTTGTGTTTTATACTGAAGAGGTATACTAGTGCAGTGTCTGTGTGTTATACTGAAGAGATGTACTAGAGCAGTGTTTGTGTGTTATACTGAAGAGGTATACTAGAGCAGTGTTTGCATGTTACACTGAAGATGTATACTAGAGCAGTGTTTGCATGTTACACTGAAGAGGTATACTAGAGCAGTGTTTGTGTGTTATACTGAAGAGATATACTATAGCAGTGTTTGCATGTTACACTGAAGAGGTATACTAGAGCAGTGTTTGTGTTTTATACTGAAGAGGTATACTAGTGCAGTGTCTGTGTGTTATACTGAAGAGATGTACTAGAGCAGTGTTTGTGTGTTATACTGAAGAGGTATACTAGAGCAGTGTTTGTGTTTTATACTGAAGAGGTATACTAGTGCAGTGTCTGTGTGTTATACTGAAGAGATGTACTAGAGCAGTGTTTGTGTGTTATACTGAAGAGGTATACTAGAGCAGTGTTTGTGTGTTATACTGAAGAGGTATACTAGAGCAGTGTTTGCATGTTACACTGAAGAGGTATACTAGAGCAGTGTTTGTGTGTTACACTGAAGAGGTATACTAGAGCAGTGTTTGTGTGTTACACTGAAGAGGTATACTAGAGCAGTGTTTGTGTTTTATACTGAAGAGGTATACTAGTGCAGTGTCTGTGTGTTATACTGAAGAGATGTACTAGAGCAGTGTTTGTGTGTTATACTGAAGAGGTATACTAGAGCAGTGTTTGTGTCTTATACTGAAGAGGTATACTAGAGCAGTGTTTGCATGTTACACTGAAGATGTATACTAGAGCAGTGTTTGCATGTTACACTGAAGAGGTATACTAGAGCAGTGTTTGTGTGTTATACTGAAGAGATATACTATAGCAGTGTTTGCATGTTACACTGAAGAGGTATACTAGAGCAGTGTTTGTGTTTTATACTGAAGAGGTATACTAGTGCAGTGTCTGTGTGTTATACTGAAGAGATGTACTAGAGCAGTGTTTGTGTGTTATACTGAAGAGGTATACTAGAGCAGTGTTTGTGTTTTATACTGAAGAGGTATACTAGTGCAGTGTCTGTGTGTTATACTGAAGAGATGTACTAGAGCAGTGTTTGTGTGTTATACTGAAGAGGTATACTAGAGCAGTGTTTGTGTGTTATACTGAAGAGGTATACTAGAGCAGTGTTTGCGTGTTACACTGAAGAGGTATACTAGAGCAGTGTTTGCGTGTTACACTGAAGAGGTATACTAAAGCAGTGTTTGCGTGTTACAGTGAAGAGGTTACTAGAGCAGTGTTTCCGTGTTACAGTGAAGAGGTATACTAGAACAGAGTTTGCATGTTACACTGAAGAGGTATACTAGAGCAGTGTTTGCATGTTACAGTGAAGAGGTATACTAGAGACGTGTTTTGTGTTACACTGAAGAGGTATACTAGAGCAGTGTTTGCGTGTTACACTGAAGAGGTATACTAGAGCAGTTTTTGCGTGTTACACTAAAGAGGTATACTAGAGCAGTGTTTGCGTGTTACAGTGAAGAGGTATACTAGAGCAGTGTGTGTTACAATGAAGAGGTAGACTAGAGCAGTGTTTGCGTGTTACATTGAAGAGATATACTAGAGCAGTGTTTGCGTGTTACACTGAAGAGGTATACTAGAGCAGTGTTTGTGTGTTATACTGAAGAGGTATACTAGAGCAGTGTTTGTGTGTTATACTGAAGAGGTATACTAGAGCAGTGTTTGTGTGTTATACTGAAGAGGTATACTAGAGCAGTGTTTGTGTGTTATACTGAAGAGGTATACTAGAGCAGTGTTTGTGTGTTATACTGAAGAGGTATACTAGAGCAGTGTTTGTGTGTTATACTGAAGAGGTATACTAGAGCAGTGTTTGTGTGTTATACTGAAGAGGTATACTAGAGCAGTGTTTGCGTGTTACACTGAAGAGGTATGCTAGAGCAGTGTTTTCGTGTTACAGTGAAGAGTATACTAGAGCAGTTGTTGCGTGTTACACTGAAGAGGTATACTAGAGCAGTGTTTCCGTGTTACACTGAAGAGGTATGCTAGAGCAGTGTTTTCGTGTTACAGTGAAGAGGTATACTAGAGCAGTTGTTGCGTGTTACACTGAAGAGGTATACTAGAGCAGTGTTTCCGTGTTACAGTGAAGAGGTATACTAGAGCAGTGTTTGCGTGTTACACTGAAGAGGTATACTAAAGCAGTGTTTCCGTGTTACAGTGAAGAGGTATACTAGAGACGTGTTTTTGTTTTACATTGAAGAGGTATATTAGAGCAGTGTTTCTGTGTTACAGTGAAGAGGTATACTAGAGCAGTGTTTGCATGTCACACTGAAGAGGTATACTAGAGCAGTGTTTGCGTGTTACAGTGAAGAGGTATACTAGAGCAGTGTGTGTTACACTGAAGAAGTATACTACAGCAGTGTTTCCGTGTTACAGTGAAGAGGTATACTAGAGACGTGTTTTTGTGTTACACTGAAGAGGTATACTAGAGATGTGTTTGCGTGTTACACTGAAGAGGTATACTAAAGCAGTGTTTGCGTGTTACACTGAAGAGGTATACTAGAGCAGTGTTTGCGTGTTACAGTGAAGAGTTATTCTAGAGCAGTGTGTGTTACAATGAAGAGGTAGACTAAAGCAGTTTTTGCGAGTTACACTGAAGAGGTATACTAGAGCAGTGTTTGCATGTTACAGTGAAGAGGTATACTAGAGCAGTGTTTGCAAGTTACACTGAAGAGGTATACTAGAGCAGTGTTTGCATGTTACAGTGAAGAGGTATACTAGTGTAAGGATTCCACTCCAGTTTTTCCACCTTTCCATCATATCACATGGTACCTGGCCTACCTGTATTTAGGTGTTCACCTGATTGCAAACAGGTGCTTAGTTATTTCACATGGTAGCAGTATCTAGGAATCCTGCTGTCCCTAGCTACTACGTTTAATGCAAGCTCCTTTTGGATTACAAATCATCTCTGTTTATTGCTTTTGCAATATCTCTGTTTCACCATTTTCCCCTACCGGAGGATTACTTTCCCAGCTCAGCATAAATATCTTTCCAACCTGAATCTCCTTATTATCGGAGCCGCTTATTAACAACTGCTTCCCTGATCGGCTGACACACTGCAATTAATTGTACAACTTCGTCATACTACCAGCTAATGCAAATCAAACTGGAAGTTTTCCAAGCTCTTACTGTGAGTCGAGTCTGAATTTTGCTGCTGCTCTGGTGCCTACACATCCACCTGTTGGCCCCTCTGCCTCCGTAACTCCGGATTCCTCTAACCGCTTCTGCTGCGGTCACTCAGTATCACAGCTCCTCCCCCAGCTTGACTACGGAGCTCGGAACTATTGCCGTATACAACTGACAGCTGCATATAGCAGCACTATGCTCTCTTTTGGGTGATAACCTGTAAAAGGAAAAGGAAAAGTAGTCTTACCTTGTAAGATACGCCACAGCTCGGTTACCTTTGATGAGGTCTGAACCGCACTAATCTCCCACCTACTGTGCCGGATCATATATGAATTACTTTGCACAATAAATTAGGAGTCATCTGGAACTGTGTATTGTATATATCTAACTAACTCCTAAGGTGTTTTTTACAGTCTGTGGGACTTCCTATACTATACTCCTCACTTTGTTACAAGTCTGTAGCAACCTATTCATTACCAGTGATTTTCGTTACAAGTTACATAGTAGCAAAGACCTATACAGAGTTCATTACTCCTGTGTAAAGTATATTAATTTTATTCACTTTTAGCCCTACAGTCTATGCCTATTAATAGCCTGTCCACCAAAAGTGATACATATACAACAGTCCATAAGTCTGCAGTTGTGATCCTATGCTCTTGCCTCGCTAGGCATTACAGAATAACTAAGCCCCTAATGGATCCAGTGGACCTTCCTAATATAGTTTACAACTTGTCCCAAAGGGTGGACGAACTTACCAAAGGTTTGAGGGAGCTGAAGGTTGAAAATGAAACCTTAAGAAAAGTTATTAAAGATATAGCCCCAGCCAAACCACAAGCTACAGAATCTTCCGTTGAACCTCATATATCTCCTCTGGATATCTTCAATAGCGATAGATCCCTATACCGCCAGTATAGAAATGCTTGTCTTCTAACCTTTATTTTAAAGCCTCTCACATACCCAAATGACAGAGTGAAGGTACTTACTATGATCACATTTCTACGCGGGGAACCCCGCATATGGGCTGACACACTCTTTGAATCCAACAGCCCATTACTCTTTTCTTTACAGTCCTTTCTTGCTGTTATGGATGAGTTGTATTCCGACTCCAATCTACAGCTTACCGCAGAAAGTAAATTGAGGAAACTGAAACAAGGCAACCGGCCTGTCGAGTGATACATTACCGAGTTTAAACAAGCTATTGACAGCCAATGGAACACCATCGCACTGAGGAACCAGTTTCACCTGGGTCTCTCTGATCAAGTAAAAGATGAGTTGACCCGGACTGAACTCCCAGATTCCCTGGAAGCCCTAATCAGACTCTCCATGCAAATAGACCGCAGGTTGAGAGAGAGAAGGTCCGAACGCCAATTTGGCGATTTCACTCATAAAAGGTCAAGCCCGCCTATCCATCTGCCAGTGGCCCAGACATCAACCTCTACCAGCCCTGAGGCTATGGAAATCGGATTCATACGAGGCCCCCTTTCTTCGGAAGAAAGATTCAGACGCAAGTCCAGGGGCTTATGTATGTATTGTGGTTCAGCTTCCCACTCTATCAGAGACTGCTCATCGTTACGCAAGAATAAAAACAGTAAGTCATATTCCAACTTGAGTTCTATGATTGTGCATGACCAACCTGTTCACTGCCTTCTACCTCTATCGTTGCAGTGGGACTGCAAGCACATGAAGATAGAGGCCATAATTGACACCGGCGCTCAAGCAAACTACATTGATGCTTCCCTTGTATCAAAAATAAAATACCTCTGATTAAAAAATTGTCTCCTGTTTCTATTTGTGTAGTGGATGGTTCAGAAATATCCTCAGGTCCTATTATCCACCACACAATTCCTATTCTAGTTACTACCCACGAATCTCACCAGGAATACATCACCTTTGATGTTATCTCTTTACCACTCTTTCCCATTGTCCTAGGGTTACAGTGGCTCCGGCTGCATGAACCAATCATTTCTTGGAGTACTTTGAAGGTGGATTTCCTCTCACCCTACTGTAGACAAACCTTTTTCCGAGATATCCCTTTACTACATATGACGGATTCTGTTCAGATACCTTATGTCTACCAGAAGTTCTCAGAAGTGTTCAGTAAAAAGGAAGCAGATAGCCTACCACCACATCGGTCTTACGACTGCCCCATTGATTTGAAGCCTGGCACCACACCTCTGTTTGGACATCTATATCCACTCTGTCAACCAGAGCTTAACCACTTGAAAACCTACTTGGACGAAAATTTAAAAAAAGGCTTTATTCACCCATCTGTCTTTCCAGCTGCTTCCGGATTTTTCTTTGTTAGGAACAAGGACAATTCTCTACGCCCTATCATAGATTTCAGAGAACTAAACAAAATCACTGTGAAAAACAGGTACCCTTTACCACTCATCCCTGAACTCATCGAAAGACTTCAACATGCCACTATATTCACCAAACTCAATCTAAGAGGGGCCTACAACCTCGTCCGGATTAGAGAAGGAGACAAGTGGCTAACCGCATTTCGAACTCGGTACGGCCTCTTTGAATATCTCGTCATGCCTTTTGGCCTAACTAATACTCCCGCCACCTTCCAATACTTTGTAAATGATATCTTTCACGATCTCCTCGATATTTGTGTAGTAGTATACCTAGACGACATTTTAATCTTTTCCAATAACCTTGAAGAGCACATTAAACATGTCAGTTGGATACTCTCTATACTTCAAGTCCACCGTCTCTACGCTAAGTTGGAAATATGTGTATTCCATACAACTGAAATTGACTTCCTTGGATATACAATTGGACCTAACGGTATAAAAATGCAAGAAAATAAAGTCGAATCTGTTAGACATTGGCCACAACCTAACAATAGGACTGAGTCACTAGGTGTAAGAACTATATTATACACTGTTACTGAAAAAGATACATTACAACTATTAGGATTGATCTTATTAGAAGTCTTATATATACTTCCTATTATACAACAATACAATCCTACAAGAATCCCATATGAGAAAGTGGTATCGCTACAATGGGAAAACAATATGTACACCAAACACAGAATTACTAATATTTAGACGTATATCCAGCTAGTAAACAAAAATAGATCTTGTGAATAATCTGATACAAATGAGTCAATTGAATCACACAGAGGTTGTAAATAATTTAATGCAATAAATAAACCTAGCAACTGTGAAAAAGTTGAATAAAGAAAATACTCAATTTTCATTAATATAACTAATAACACAAGATCATAAACTGTCACGTGAGACCTGATTATTCTGAATATCTTAACTCTCTATACTTCAATAAAAGAAGAAACAGGAATAACAGACAGTAATAAAGTGAAATTCTTCACATTACTCCTGATATACACTGTGGAGTTCATTGAACATTACTAGCAGTGAATTTAATTCCAATACCCAGCACAATCTAATAATATATCTAGATACTCAGATATAAGTGCATTTGACACATAAATATCAAGACGGAGTATTTAAATTATTATTGTACAAGTGGTCACATTTTATAACTCCCTGCCTAAGCAATTTCCTTCTAAGTACCTACAACATATCAAAGGCTGATAGTAGATCAAGGAATAGGCCTTCCACTTACAGGGTGTTTTTAATTGAGTGTTTTGTTTTATTTTAATATATCCAATAAAAGTTATATTTTAAAAATTCCCAATTTCTCCATCATTAGTCCAGGCACAGAGTGCTATAGGTGCAGTCTTGCAGAGAGGTCTTTCCCTCTCTTTTGGTATAACAATAGGAAGGACCTGCAATGTTTCCTTGGTTTCAGCAACTACTATAGAAAGTTTATTAAAAATTTCTCCCTTAAAAACAAACCACTTACCAGACTCACCAGCACTTGAGTTCCTTTCCATTGGAATGATGCCGCTACTCAGGCTTTTAATTCATTAAAACACTCATTCACTTCAGCACCAATTTTACAGTTCCCTGATCCTTCCCTTCAATTCGTACTCGAAGTAGACTCCTCGGACTATGCTTTTAGGATTGAGTCTAGAGCCCAAAGGAAGGGATCAAGACTGGAAATAGTGCACTTGAGTAGCACTCCCGTCCCTGATTTGAGTAAAGGACAATAATGAACTCACATTCAGGACCAAAAAAGTTTCTATTCAAAAAGGATTTACTTAAAACATAACTTTTATTGAACAATAACTATAAAATCAATATATGTATGTGTGTGCTTTAAAATTAAGATCACTAATATTGGTCATATATTTATTTATTTTTGCTTTTGTTGTTTAATTTATTTTATTTATTTGTCCCTATGTTAAGAGACACCTGCCCGGCACTGGGCCAACACCAATTCCCTCTTTTACACATCTTATCTTAGCACAGTAGTCTGTTCAACGAGTTGGAACAACACAACACACTGACCTCAATATTCACAGATCCACATGTTCTTACATATACACACTTCCAACCACTCCACACACTCCCCCCACGCTCCATTCACATTCCCAATGCACTTTAGAATAACCAATATCAGTGTAGCTGTCTTCCCCTCACATAGAATTTCACAAAAAAATTTTCATATATTTTTTTGAATATTAGGGATCATCATATTATTCGAATATATCTGATAATTCCCTCCCTAAATTTCTATTTATCCATTCAACCAACCCATCACACATTTATTTTTATAACTCATAAGACAACAAACACTCGTCCATGAGTCATATCCTATAATGCTATATTCATCAATGTTTCACGTTTTCTTTTTGTGCACCATTTCACAATTCCCTTTCCCATCTCACAACACCAACCGCATCTAAATATTTACCTATTTACAAACAGCCCTCTTTTTCTCTTAGTATTAAAATTTATGACATACACCAAGTTGATATAAATACACTTGAGTTGCCAAAAGGTCACTTATGTCCAAGCACTAATAATACAGTGCATTGTAATGAGCCTAAATTCAGTTCAGTTTTTCTCGAAAATAAACAACAGAAAATAAAAAATAAAAAATGATACATAATATTATAGTAGGGATCACATTATCTTACTTTCCCCCCCCCAAAAAACATTTAGATCAATTTAGTAGACAAGAGATTTCAGTAACCTGACATATAATTATGAGTGGTAGTAAATAGAGATAGAATACCAGCTACACTTTATCCTACTATCTCAATATTGTTTCATCTGGTTTTAATACCGTAATATCAATAAGCAACCAGGTCGGTTACAAACTTTACATCTGAGTACATTCATTGAAGACTTTATACCATTATACCAATGGTATCCAAATGCTACTCTGTTCATAAACCAAATGAGGATCACGTAGCATAACATAGCAGAGGTGTGACGTCAGTACTCGAAATTCACACACCTCCGGTTCAGAGGAAAGCGATTGGTTGATAAGGACCAATCATGTTCGTTCAAGAGATTTAAAAAGCCCCAGACGCCGGCGCGCGTCACCTTTGAGAAAGCCGAAATAGAAACGGCGAAACATGTCAGGGGGGGTATAGTCTAACAAACACCCCAATCAGTTAGTTCTTTTAACTGCATAGGAACTGGTGTCACAATTTACTTAATTTTATAAGTTGGCAATCCGGCAAAGATCGAAAAATACATATATATATATAATCACTTTAGCTAAAAAGCAAACTTAGCGTATTGACCGGAACGGTCAGAATTTCACTCCGCAATTCGGTGACACGCCGGGGAAGGGGGGCGACAATTTGGGGATAGCAAATAAGCAAAAGTGGTTAGGTAAACTGTAGAAGCGCAAACTACAAACAACAGAGGGTTAAATAAGATACTTCTTCAGATTTACCAAACAAGCCGACACCTAACTCTAATAGACACTGTGTGTATGAGGTTTCACAATTTACTTAATTCTATAAGTTGGTAATCCGGCAAAGTTCAATGTATATATATATAGTCACATTGACTACAGATACTGTTTGAGAATCACTACAAGACTTGTATCACTCTATTTTAGCATACAGCACTCTAAACAGTACAAATACTATATGATATCAAGTCAATGCTAACTACAAACAACTTAGCATACTATATCCAAGTAATCGTACACTGACTCCTGTGGTATTCTGACAGTTGTGCTACATATCAGTGATAGAACAGATGTAAAGGACACACAAATTTGAACTGGAATTTAGAGTAAAAATGTATTATCAACAAGGCCAAAATAAGGCCTCTCTCAAGATACAGTTTCTTCTTTTCCTATTTTTTCAAAAAATTAACATATAAGCTAAACAGCCACCTAGACCAGTTATAACACGCACAAATAATTACTGTAAGATTTAGCTGTAACAGTATTGTATCTTTAATTCAATAACAGCTAAACAAACAAAGGGTATTGTATGTGGGTAATCTGAATCAAGCCACATTTATGAGGTGAATGTCAGGTGATGTCACACAGACTTAACCTGTAAGCACACTTGCCAAAATAAGGCAATCACTAAATCGCCTATACAAAAATAAGGGGAAAAAAATAAAACAATACAAAATAAATTCATTACAGTTTTACAACAGTCAAATATAAGACTCAAAATCAAAAATTTTTTACACCAAACACCCTAAGATGTGGATCAAACAACAGGTCAATTTAGATCATATATGTTAATAGATATTAAAACCAGAAATTGATACATAATATACAAAGAAAAAAGAAAGAAAAATTATATTGCACCAAGCAAATTCCAGTTCAATTAAGTAAATCCAATCCTTCATCCTAAAATGTATATGTTTTACAGTTGCAAATAAAGCATAACATAGACCCTGTGTACCATTTGGAAGCTAGTATTATAATTATTTTAACAAAATCTGCTATCAAACCCATTGGTATTATTATTAACTGACTGCACTTGAAATAAAAGTGACAAAGACCTCTAGGCACCATCAGTATTACATGCCTTAATAAGTTGTAAAAGATACTCTAATTTAATTCCTGGCTCATATATCTCTACCCATAAGACATAAAGTCTAAAAGTATTTTATGAGATATTAGGACACTCACAGAAGCCTAATAACCAACGTATAATTTATTACATTACCAGAGAGTCTGAAGTCTAATATACTAAACCAGACCGGAATAGAGGGTCTGGAAAAAGTCAATTTGACAACTATTATACCAGACATTCCATACGCCAAACCTGAATTACACATTTGACTAGCCTAACCACAAACCCAGCAAGTACTGTATACAGCGCCTAGGTGTGAACTCATTGTGAAGCACCCCAATCCACCCCCAGCGTATGATACAAAATATAAACAAGTACCTATATATATATACAAATTAAGTGGGACCCACTAGAGGTGCCCCCTAGAACAGTATAACTAGGTTGCCAATTGACGATTAGCCAATATTTACAATCCAGTTCCTATGTGTTTTTAAAACACACACATACATATATTGATTTTATAGTTATTGTTCAATAAAAGTTATGTTTTAAGTAAATCCTTTTTGAATAGAAACTTTTTTGGTCCTGAATGTGAGTTCATTATTGTTATTTACTCAAATCAGGGACGGGAGTGCTACTCAAGTGCACTATTTCCAGTCTTGATCCCTTCCTTTGGGCTCTAGACTCAATCCTAAAAGTTGTTCTTGTGCACAAGCACCCCAGCTCATCACAAAGCCACACTATTAAAATTGATATACATTCAGATTAGAACGCGTGTACAGAGATATGCATATGCACAGATAAATATATACGTACACAAACACATATTAATCTAATCTAATTCGAGCAACCCTGTATTAACATTAGTGTAGTGCTAGTGCCATTCTCTCTTTTTCTCCTCGGACTATGCACTTGGTGCAGTTCTATCTCAAAGGAAGAGTTTAACACAACCACTTCATCCAGTGGCTTTTGACTCCAAGACGCTTTCTGCTGCTGAGATGAGCTACTCCATTGGAGAAAAGGAGCTTCTTGCTATAAAAAGGGCATTTGAGAATTGGAGACATCTATTAGAGGGCACTACCTTACCAATTCTCATCTACACTGACCACCGCAATCTTGAATTCCTACAAAAAATAAAACTCTCTCTAGCAGACAAGTTCGTTGGAGCTTATACTTTAGCAGATTTAATTATCAAATCATATACAGACCCGGTGCAAAGAATGGCAAGGCCGATGCGCTCTCTAGAAAAGATCCAAGACCATCTAACGCTCAAGAACCTACTTCCATTATACCAGCCAACAGATTTCTGGGAGTCCTGCCAACATTTGATAAACAGGTACAAACAGCTCTACAATCTGATAAAGGTATACCATTCCAACGCCTCACCTTTCGGAACAACCTATACTTCCATGGAGAGAAACTATATGTTCCCGAAGTTCTTAGATTGGATCTGATTAAGCAACACCATGATCCTCCACTACTTGGACATCCTGGTATAAATAAAACCAAAGACCTTCTTGATAGACAGTACTGGTGGCCGGATATGTATGCGACTATTAAAAATTACATCCAAGCCTGCACAATTTGTATTACTTCCAAAAAGGATAGAAACAAACCTTATGGTCAACTTCTACCGAATGAGATACCTGAAAGACCTTGGCTTCATATAGGCATGGATTTTATTGTGAAACTTCCTACTAGCTCCGGTTTCAACACCATTTTAGTGGTCACTGACATTTTAACTTAAATGGCTCTTTCTATCCCATTCCATAAGGTACCCACTGAATCTGAAACGGCACAACTCTTCCTAGCTTCTGTTGTGCACTTCCATGGTCTCCCCAGTATCATAACAACTGATAGAGGCACACAGTTCACCTCTAAATTTTGGAGATTCTTATTGCAACATTTACAAATAGATCATCGTCTGAGTACAGCATTCCATCCGCAAACTAACGGGCAAACTGAAAGGCTAAACCAATGGCTTGAACAGTACCTCCGCTGTTACTGCTCATACCATCAAGCCAACTGGGCTCAATATTTATACATGGCAGAATTTGCATATAATAATTCTACCAACAGTACAACAAATCTCTCACCATTTTTTGCTAATTATGCATACCACCCCAATTTCAAGACTCTTGACAACCATCCTGCAAACTCTCCCAGAGTTGATGACCTCCTACGAACTATAGCGGAAAACTTACACTTTCTACGTAAAAACATCCAAAACGCCAAAGCCTCTCAAAAGAAATACTATGACTTACGTAGGAGACCTGCTCCAGCATATGCAGTCGGTGATAGAGTGTGGCTCTCCACAAAAAATATCAAAATACCTGTTCCCTGTAAGAAGCTATCTGGTTTGTTCTTTGGCCCATTCACAATCACCTGTGTCATCAATGTCAATGCAGTAACTCTGGACCTCCCTTCCTCATTGCCTATTCACCCGACCTTCCATGTTTCCCTGCTCAAGCCAGCTGCCGACTCAACCTCTACCTCCACCATCCTCCCTCCTCTGGCTTTACCATTGGATTCTGATTCCTTTGAAGTCCAAAACCTTCTCGACTCCAGGATTTGCAATGGGGAATTGCAGTATCTCGTTCGGTGGAAAGGGTATTCCCCGGAAGATGACACTTGGGAGCCTCATACCCACATCACTGCCCCTCGTCTTCTTTCCCGCTTCCATAGAAGTTAACCTACTAGACCGAGGCATCAAGCCGAGGATCGGCTTCCTTGATGGGGGGCATACGTAACGATTCCACTGCGGCTTTTCCACCTTTCCATCATATCACATGGTACCTGGCCTACCTGTATTTAGGTGTTCACCTGATTGCAAACAGGTGCTTAGTTATTTCACATGGTAGCAGTATCTAGCAATCCTGCTGTCCCTAGCTACTACGTTTAATGCAAGCTCCTTTTGGATTACAAATCATCTCTGTTTATTGCTTTTGTAATATCTCTGTTTTACCAATTTCCCCTACCGGAGGATTACTTTCCCAGCTCAGCATAAATATCTTTCCAAAATTTATGACACCATTGCGGATGACATTATCCCATAAAGTGATGACAGATAGGCTGATGAAATGTAATTAAAACATCCACTTTATTGGTATATTGTAGATAAAAATAGCAAGGCACAGTATACACAGACCTGAGTTACTGCTGACGCGTTTCCTGCCACAATCGGCACTTCATCAGAGCTAGTAAACAGGTGTGTGAGGACTCCTTAAAACAAGGTGTAACACCTCCCACACCAGGTGTATAGCAAGATTCATGTTATCACATTCCGTGCAAAATACAAATTAGAATGAAAGATAAACATTTAAAAATAGAAAAACTATACACAAGACTAAAATTGGACTTGAGTACAAGGGATCGTTGCTTAAATAATTTGATAGAATACAAAAGCTTGTTAATTCTGTAGCAGATTCACCAAGCAAAGTCTGATATTAACTCCTAAAGTGCATGAGAAAGCTAAATGACTCCTAATGAATCCTAATCACCAAAAAATACTGACAATATCTCTAAACACTCTCGTAAATGAAATTGATACAAAACAGAACAAAACCAATAGAGAGGGTATTAACTTTATCACCACTTTCAGTAGGCAGTTTGAAGTAATTTGCAAACTTCTAAAAAACAGATTACCTATTTTAGACAGAGATGTAGACTTAAAAGATATCTCTAATGATTGCAATTTTATTTCACGTAAGGCTAAGACTATTGGGGTTATGGTCAGAAAAGATTTTAGTAGAAAAAGTGTGACGTCTATGACAGCTAGAAATTGACTGTCTCCCAAAACTGGCTTTTATAAATGTAATGTGAGACCATGCAAAAGCTGTAGCTATGCTATGGTCGGTGAGGTTTTTTCTTCTTCCCGAACCGGTCAGGTTTACAGAATCAAGGATTATATTTCTTGTACATCGAATTTTGTTATATATCTACTTACTTGTAATATCTGTAATTCCCAATATACAGGATTAACCTCTAGGATGCTTAAAGACAGAGTGAGGGAACATTTACTCTCTTTGGAGGCTGAAGTACCCAAAACTCCGGTTGCAAAACATTTCGCTTTACATGGCGATAAAACTGCTAGTTTTAGCTTCCAGGGTATAGAACATGTAACTTTGGGACCTAGGGGTGGTTATAGGTATGCAGGTCTAAGTAAACGTGAGGTATTCTGGATTCATACATTGAAGACTGGTGCCCCTATGGTATGAATAAGATCAGTGATATCAAATTGTTTATTAGTAAATCCTAATGCCCGTAGTCTGCAGCAATCTCGACCATATTGAATACAGTCTATAGAAGTGTTTGGCACTTGTATTTTTGAGTTGTACATTTTTATGGGCACATTTAGTGCATTTCTTGTCTCCTCTACCTTAATGTGTCTTTATACATATTGGCATTTGACTTTTTATACCGTGTTACACATTGGTGGGTTAGATTGATAGACTTTGTGATTCTTGTATTAATATGTGTCTATGATTTGTGCATTCTCTTATTTAAGATCGTTACAAGTTGCTTTACACTATGTCTCCCTAAAATGATATTTATTCTCTATATTGTTTTGGAGTTTATTATAAATCTTGTGTTTGGGATCTTCTATGTACTTAAGATTGTACCTATATATGCACACAATGTGAACGCTATTTATTTCTTCCACTTTACCTCACCATGTCATATACATTTGGTATTTTACTTTTTTTTTGGTGCAATAGATTGGTTGATACTGTGGTGTTTACATTTGAGCCATCAGCGGTGTCTATATACTTACACTATATTTCCTTGCTAGTTTTGAGGGATTAACTTTGAACTTTTAGCCTCGGCATTTTGGTCTTACATACATGATATTATACTGACCTTGTATATGGCTATTATAAAGTTAGTTTCACTGTATCAATTTCATTTACGAGAGTGTTTAGAGATATTGTCAGTATTTTTTGGTGATTAGGATTCATTAGGAGTCATTTAGCTTTCTCATGCACTTTAGGTTAATATCAGACTTTGCTTGGTGAATCCGCTACAGAATTAACAAGCTTTTGTATTCTATCAAATTATTTAAGCAACGATCCCTTGTACTCAAGTCCAATTTTAGTCTTGTGTATAGTTTTTCTATTTTTAAATGTTTATCTTTCATTCTAATTTGTATTTTGTACGGAATGTGATAACATGAATGTTGCTATACACCTGGTGTGGGAGGTGTTACACCTTGTTTTAAGGAGTCCTCACACACCTGTTTACTAGCTCTAATGAAGTGCCTATTGTGGCAGGAAACGCGTCAGCAGTAACTCAGGTCTGTGTATAATGTGCCTTGCTATTTATATCTACAATATACCAATAAAGTGGATGTTTTAATTACATTTCATCAGCCTATCTGTCATCACTTTATAGGGTAATGTCATCCGCAATGGTGTCATAAATTTTGTATCTTATACTCGTTTGCTTTGAGAGGCCAGCATAGGGGAGCCCTCATTACACCTTGGATCACAAGCCGGGACGCTGTTTGAATTTCTCAGTGTCTGCACTGTTGCACTGCACTCTATGGAGGATTAGGATCATCGTTGGTTTAGCTGAAACTTTTCTTTGGAGATCAATCGCTACTGGATACAAGTGAGTATTATCTACATATATTCTGTTGATTGCTCCTGGTTGAATATTAACCTAATTAAAGTATCTTGCATATGTAAGGGGTAAACGAAGATTGACCTTATTTCAGCGTGCAACAGTTTAATACAGGATTACAGAGTTTGTTTCATACTAGATGAGGCTTTACGTTCTTTATTAGTGGTATGATTCATTATATCACTGGTTTATTGTACACTGTTTATTGCCCTATCTAATGTGTTAAAATACAGTCCGGTAACATTTTCTATTGCTAAATATCTTTCCAACCTGAATCTCCTTATTATCGGAGCCGCTTATTAACAACTGCCTCCCTGATCGGCTGACACACTGCAATTAATTGTACAACTTCGTCATACTACCAGCTAATGCAAATCAAACTGGAAGTTTTCCAAGCTCTTACTGTGAGTCGAGTCTGAATTTTGCTGCTGCTCTGGTGCCTACACATCCACCTGTTGGCCCCTCTGCCTCCGTAACTCCAGATTCCTCTAACCGCTTCTGCTGCGGTCACTCAGTATCACAGCTCCTCCCCCAGCTTGACTACGGAGCTCGGAACTATTGCCGTATACAACTGACAGCTGCATATAGCAGCACTATGCTCTCTTTTGGGTGATAACCTGTAAAAGGAAAGTCTCTGCCTATACTTACCTTGTAAGATACGCCACAGCTCGGTTACCTTTGATGAGGTCTGAACCGCACTAATCTCCCACCTACTGTGCCAGATCATATATGAATTACTTTGCACAATAAATTAGGAGTCATCTGGAACTGTGTATTGTATATATCTAACTAACTCCTAAGGTGTTTTTTACAGTCTGTGGGACTTCCTATACTCCTCACTTTGTTACAAGTCTGTAGCAACCTATTCATTACCAGTGATTTTTGTTACAAGTTACATAGTAGCAAAGACCTATACAGAGTTCATTACTCCTGTGTAAAGTATATTAATTTTATTAACTTTTAGCCCTACAGTCTATGCCTATTAATAGCCTGTCCACCAAAGTGATACATATACAACAGTCCATAAGTCTACAGTTGTGATCCTATGCTCTTGCCTCGCTAGGCATTACAACTAGAGACGTGTTTTTGTGTTACATTGAAGAGGTATACTAGAGCAGTGTTTGCATGTTACACTGAAGAGGTATACTAGAGTAGTGTTTGTGTGTTACACTGAAGAGGTATACTAGAGTAGTGTTTGTGTGTTACACTGAAGAGGTATACTAGAGTAGTGTTTGCGTGTCACATTGAAGAGGTATACTAGAGTAGTGTTTGTGTGTTACACTGAAGAGGTATACTAGAGTAGTGTTTGTGTGTTACACTGAAGAGGTATACTAGAGTAGTGTTTGTGTGTTACACTGAAGAGGTATACTAGAGCAGTGTTTGTGTGTTATACTGAAGAGATATACTAGAGCAGTGTTTGTGTGTTACACTGAACAGGTATACTAGAGTAGTGTTTGTGTGTTACACTGAAGAGGTATACTAGAGCAGTGTTTGCATGTTACACTGAAGAGGTATACTAGAGCAGTGTTTGTGTGTTATACTGAAGAGGTATACTAGAGTAGTGTTTGCGTGTTACACTGAAGAGGTATACTAGAGTAGTGTTTGCGTGTTACACTGAAGAGGTATACTAGAGCAGTGTTTGCATGTTACACTGAAGAGGTATACTAAAGTAGTGTTTGCGTGTTACACTGAAGAGGTATACTAGAGTAGTGTTTGCGTGTTACACTGAAGAGGTATACTAGAGCAGTGTTTGTGTGTTACACTGAAGAGGTATACTAGAGCAGTGTTTGCGTGTTACACTGAAGAGGTATACTAGAGCAGTGTTTGCGTGTTACACTGAAGAGGTATACTAGAGCAGTGTTTGTGTGTTACACTGAAGAGGTATACTAGAGCAGTGTTTGTGTGTTACACTGAAGAGGTATACTAGAGCAGTGTTTGCGTGTTACACTGAAGAGGTATACTAGAGCAGTGTTTGCGTGTTACACTGAAGAGGTATACTAGAGCAGTGTTTGCGTGTTACACTGAAGAGGTATACTAGAGCAGTGTTTGCGTGTTACACTGAAGAGGTATACTAGAGCAGTGTTTGGGTGTTACACTGAAGAGGTATACTAGAGCAGTGTTTGGGTGTTACACTGAAGAGGTATACTAGAGCAGTGTTTGGGTGTTACACTGAAGAGGTTTACTAGAGCAGTGTTTGTGTGTTATACTAAAGAGGTATACTAGAGCAGTGTGTGTTACAATGAAAAGGTAGACTAGAGCAGTGTTTGCGTGTTACACTGAAGAGGTATACTAGAGCAGTGTTTGTGTGTTATACTAAAGAGGTATACTAGAGCAGTGTTTGCGTGTTATACTAAAGAGGTATACTAGAGCAGTGTTTGGCCTAGATTTGGAGTTTGGCGGTAGCCGTGAAAACCAGGGTTAGAGGCTCCTAACGCTGGTTTTAGGCTACCGCCGGTATTTGGAGTCATTCAAAAAAGGGTCTAACGCTCACTTTTCAGACGCGATTTTTCCATACCGCAGATCCCCTTACGTCAATTGCGTATCCTATCTTTTCAATGGGATCTTTCTAACTCCGGTATTTAGAGTCGTGTCTGAAGTGAGCGTTAGAAATCTAACGACAAAACTCCAGCCGCAGAAAAAAGTCAGTAGTTAAGAGCTTTCTGGGCTAACGCCGGTTTATAAAGCTCTTAACTACTGTGCTCTAAAGTACACTAACACCCATAAACTACCTATGTACCCCTAAACCGAGGCCCCCCCACATCGCCGACACTCGATTAAATTTTTTTAACCACCTGCCTACACTTATTAACCCCTAATCTGCCGAGCGGACAGCACCGCTACTATAATAAAGTTATTAACCCCTAATCCGCCTCACTAACCCTATAATAAATAGTATTAACCCCTAATCTGCCCTCCCTAACATCGCTGACACCTAACTTCAATTATTAACCCCTAATCTGCCGACTGGAGCTCACCGCTATTCTAATAAATGTATTAACCCCTAAAGCTAAGTCTAACCCTAACACTAACACCCCCCTAAATTAAATATAATTTTAATCTAACGAAATTAATTAACTCTTCTTAAATAAATGATTCCTATTTAAAGCTAAATACTTACCTGTAAAATAAATCCTAATATAGCTACAATATAAATTATATTTATATTATAGCTATTTTAGGATTAATATTTATTTTACAGGTAACTTTGTATTTATTTTAACCAGGTACAATAGCTATTAAATAGTTAAGAACTATTTAATAGCTAAAATAGTTAAAATAATTACAAATTTACCTGTAAAATAAATCCTAACCTAAGTTACAATTAAACCTAACACTACACTATCAATAAATTAATTAAATAAAATACCTATAATTATCTACAATTAAACCTAACACTACACTATCAATAAATAAATTAAATACAATTCCTACAAATAAATACAATGAAATAAACTAACTAAAGTACAAAAAATAAAAAAGAACTAAGTTACAAAAAATAAAAAAATATTTACAAACATTAGAAATATATTACAACAATTTTAAACTAATTACACCTACTCTAAGCCCCCTAATAAAATAACAAAGCCCCCCAAAATAAAAAAATGCCCTACCCTATTCTAAATTACTAAAGTTCAAAGCTCTTTTACCTTACCAGCCCTGAACAGGGCCCTTTGCGGGGCATGCCCCAAGAAGTTCAGCTCTTTTTCCTGTAAAAAAAACATACAATACCCCCCCAACATTACAACCCACCACCCACATACCCCTAATCTAACCCAAACCCCCCTTAAATAAACCTAACATGGATGATCGGATCATCCAATCGGATTGAACTTGATTCTGATTGGCTGATTCCATCAGCCAATCAGAATATTCCTACCTTAATTCCGATTGGCTGATAGAATCCTATCAGCCAATCAGAATTCGAGGGACGCCATCTTGGATGACTTCATTTAAAGGAACCGTCATTCGTCGTTCAGTCGTCGGCCAGGATGGATGTTCCGCGTCGGAGGTCTTCAGGATGCTGCCGCTCCACTCCGGATGGATGACGATAGAAGATGCCTCTTGGATGAAGACTTCAATCGGATGGAAGACCTCTTCTGCCCCGCTTGGATGAAGACTTCTACCGGATGGAGGACCTCTTCTTGCTCCGCTTGGATGAAGAATTTGGCTCGGCTGGGTGAAGACGACTCAAGGTAGGGAGATCTTCAGGGGCTTAGTGTTAGGTTTATTTAAGGGGGGTTTGGGTTAGATTAGGGGTATGTGGGTGGTGGGTTGTAATGTTGGGGGGGGTATTGTATGTTTTTTTTTACAGGCAAAAGAGCTGAACTTTTTGGGGCATGCCCCGCAAAGGGCCCTGTTCAGGGCTGGTAAGGTAAAAGAACTTTGAACTTTAGTAATTTAGAATAGGGTAGGGCATTTTTTTATTTTGGGGGGCTTTGTTATTTTATTAGGGGGCTTAGAGTAGGTGTAATTAGTTTAAAATTGTTGTAATATATTTCTAATATTTGTAAATATTTTTTTATTTTTTGTAACTTAGTTCTTTTTTATTTTTTGTACTTTAGTTAGTTTATTTCATTGTATTTATTTGTAGGAATTGTATTTAATTTATTTATTGATAGTGTAGTGTTAGGTTTAATTGTAGATAATTATAGGTATTTTATTTAATTAATTTATTGATAGTGTAGTGTTAGGTTTAATTGTAACTTAGGTTAGGATTTATTTTACAGGTAAATTTGTAATTATTTTAACTATTTTAGCTATTAAATAGTTCTTAACTATTTAATAGCTATTGTACCTGGTTAAAATAAATACAAAGTTACCTGTAAAATAAATATTAATCCTAAAATAGCTATAATATAAATATAATTTATATTGTAGCTATATTAGGATTTATTTTACAGGTAAGTATTTAGCTTTAAATAGGAATAATTTAATTAATAAGAGTTAATTAATTTCTTTAGATTAAAATTATATTTAATTTAGGGGGGTGTTAGTGTTAGGGTTAGACTTAGCATTAGGGGTTAATACATTTATTAGAATAGCGGTGAGCTCCAGTCGGCAGATTAGGGGTTAATAATTGAAGTTAGGTGTCGGCGATGTTAGGGAGGGCAGATTAGGGGTTAATACTATTTATTATAGGGTTAGTGAGGCGGATTAGGGGTTAATAACTTTATAATAATAGCGGTCCGGTCGGCAGATTAGGGGTTAATAAGTGTAGGCAGGTGGAGGCGACGTTGTGGGGGGCAGATTAGTGGTTAATAAATATAATATAGGGGTCGGCGGTGTTAGGGGCAGCAGATTAGGGGTACATAGGGATAATGTAAGTAGCGACGGTTTACGGAGCAGCAGATTAGGGGTTAATAATAATATGCAGGGGTCAGCGATAGCGGGGGCGGCAGTATAGTGGTTAATAAGTGTAAGGTTAGGGGTGTTTAGACTCGGGGTACATGTTAGAGTGTTAGGTGCAGATGTAGGAAGTGTTTCCCCATAGGAAACAATGGGGCTGCGTTAGGAGCTGAACGCGGCTTTTTTGCAGGTGTTAGGTTTTTTTTCAGCTCAAACAGCCCCATTGTTTCCTATGGGGGAATCGTGCACGAGTACGTTTTTGAGGCTGGCCGCGTCCGTAAGCAACTTTGGTATCGAGAGTTGAAGTTGCGTTAAATATGCTGTACGCTCCTTTTTTGAGCCTAACGAAGCCATTCTGTGGACTCTCAATACCAGAGTTATTTTAAAGGTGCGGCCAGAAAAAAGCCAGCGTTAGATACGCGGGTCGTTACCGACAAAACTCTAAATCTAGCCGTTTGTGTGTTACACTGAAGAGGTATACTAGAGCAGTGTTTGTGTGTTAAACTGAAGAGGTATTCTAGAGCAGTGTTTGTGTGTTATACTGAAGAGGTATACTAGAGCAGTGTTTGTGTGTTACACTGAAGAGGTATTCTAGAGCAGTGTGTGTTACACTGAAGAGGTATTCTAGAGCAGTGTGTGTTACACTGAAGAGGTATACTAGAGCAGTGTTTGCGTGTTACACTGAAGAGGTATACTAGAACAGTGTGTGTTACACTGAAGAGGTGTACTAGAGCAGTGTTTGCGTGTTACAGTGAAGAGATATACTAGAGCAGTGTTTGCGTGTTACAGTGAAGAGGTATACTAGAGCAGTGTTTGCGTATTACACTGAAGAGGTATACTAGAGCAGTGTTTGCATGTTACACTGAAGAGGTATACTAGAGCAGTGTTTGTGTGTTACACTGAAGAGGTATACTAGAGCAGTGTTTGCATGTTACAGTGAAGAGGTATACTAGAGACGTGTTTTTGTGTTACACTGAAGAGGTATACTAGAGATGTGTTTGCGTGTTACACTGAAGAGGTATACTAAAGCAGTGTTTGCGTGTTACAGTGAAGAGTTATTCTAGAGCAGTGTGTGTTACAATGAAGAGGTAGACTAAAGCAGTGCTTGCAAGTTACACTGAAGAGGTATCCTAGAGCAGTGTTTGCATGTTACAGTGAAGAGGTATACTAGAGCAGTGTTTGCATGTTACAGTGAAGAGGTATACTAGAGCAGTGTTTGCATGTTACAGTGAAGAGTTATTCTAGAGCAGTGTTTGCATGTTACAGTGAAGAGGTATACTAGAGCAGTGTTTGCATGTTACAGTGAAGAGGTATACTAGAGCAGTGTTTGCATGTTACAGTGAAGAGGTATACTAGTGTAAGGATTCCACTCCAGCTTTTCCACCTTTCCATCATATCACATGGTACCTGGCCTATCTGTATTTAGGTGTTCACCTGATTGCAAACAGGTGCTTAGTTATTTCAAATGGTAGCAGTATCTATGAATTCTGCTGTCCCTAGCTACTTCGTTTAATGCAAGCTCCTTTTGGATTACAAATCATCTCTGTTTATTGCTTTTGCAATATCTCTGTTTCACCATTTTCCCCTACCGGAGGATTACTTTCCCAGCTCAGCATAAATATCTTTCCAGCCTGAATCTCCTTATTATCGGAGCCGCTTATTAACAACTGCCTCCCTGATCGGCTGACACACTGCAATTAATTGCACAACTTCGTCATACTACCAGCTAATGCAAATCAAACTGGAAGTTTTCCAAGCTCTTACTGTGAGTCGAGTCTGAATTTTGCTGCTGCTCTGGTGCCTACACATCCACCTGTTGGCCCCTCTGCCTCCGTAACTCCGGATTCCTCTAACCGCTTCTGCTGTGGTCACTCAGTATCACAGCTCCTCCCCCAGCTTGACTACGGAGCTCGGAACTATTGCCGCATGCAACTGACAGCTGCATATAGCAGCACTATGCTCTCTTTTGGGTGATAACCTGTAAAAGGAAAGTCTCTGCCTATACTTACCTTGTAAGATACGCCACAGCTCGGTTACCTTTGATGAGGTCTGAACCGCACTAATCTCCCACCTACTGTGCCGAATCATATATGAATTACTTTCCACAATAAATTAGGAGTCATCTGGAACTGTGTATTGTATATATCTAACTAACTCCTAAGGTGTTATTTACAGTCTGTGGGACTTCCTATACTATACTCCTCACTTTGTTACAAGTCTGTAGCAACCTATTCATTTCATTACCAGTGATTTTTGTTACAAGTTACATAGTAGCAAAGACTTATACAGAGTTCATTACTCCTGTGTAAAGTATATTAATTTTATTCACTTTTGGCCCTACAGTCTATGCCTATTAATAGCCTGTCCACCAAAGTGATACATATACAACAGTCCATAAGTCTACAGTTGTGATCCTATGCTCTTGCCTCGCTAGGCATTACAACTAGAGACGTGTTTTTGTGTTATACTGAAGAGATATACTAGAGCAGTGTTTCTGTGTTACACTGAAGAGGTATACTAGAGCAGTGTTTGTGTGTTATACTGAAGAGGTATACTAGAGCAGTGTTTGTGTGTTATACTAAAGAGGTATACTAGAGCAGTGTTTTTGTTACACTGAAGAGGTATACTAGAGCAGTGTTTTTGTGTTACACTGAAGAGGTATACTAGAGCAGTGTTTGTGTGTTATACTGAAGAGGTATACTAGAGCAGTGTTTGTGTGTTATACTAAAGAGGTATACTAGAGCAGTGTTTTTGTGTTACATTGAAGAGGTATACTAGAGCAGTGTTTGCGTGTTACACTGAAGAGGTATACTAGATCAGTGTTTGCGTGTTACAGTGAAGAGGTATACTAGATCAGTGTTTGCGTGTTACAGTGAAGAGGTATACTAGAGCAGTGTTTGTGTGTTACAGTGAAGAGGTATACTAGAGCAGTTTTTGCATGTTACATTATAGAGGTATACTAGAGCAGTGTTTGCGTGTTACAGTGAAGAGGTATACTAGAGCAGTGTTTGCGTGTTACAGTGAAGAGGTATACTAGAGTAGTGTTTGCGTGTTACAGTGAAGAGGTATACTAGAGCAGTGTTTGTGTGTTACACTGAAGAGGTATACAATCCTACCAGGAGGGGCAAAGTTTCCCAAACCTCAAAATGCCTATAAATGCACCCCATACCACACCCACAATTCATTTTTACAAACTTTGCCTCCTGTGGAGGTGGTGAAGTAAGTTTGTGCTAAGATTTCGTATAATTTTAGGGGCCTCTTTCGTTCGTCCAACCTGGACTGTGATCACAACAGATGTGAGTCTTTCAGGTTGGGGAGCTGTTTGGGGATCTCTGACAGCACAAGGGGTTTGGAAAACTCAAGAGGCAAGATTTCCAATCAATATTTTGGAACTCCGTGCAATTCTCAGGGCTCTTCAGTTTTGGCCTCTGTTGAAGAGAGAACCGTTCATTTGTTTTCAGACAGACAATATCACAACTGTGGCATATGTCAATCATTAGGGTGGGACTCAGTCTTCAAGCTATGAAAGAAGTATCTCGGATACTTTTTTGGGCGGAATCCAGTTCCTGTCTAATTTCTGCGGTTCATATCCCAGGTATAGACAATTCGGATTATCTCAGTCGTCAGACTATACATCCAGGAGAATGATCTCTCCATCCAGATGTGTTTTCTCAAATTGTTCAGATGTGGGGGCTTCCAGAAATAGATCGGATGGCTTCTCATCTAAACAAAAACTTCCCAGGTACCTGTCCACGTCCAGGGATCCTCAGGCGGAAGCAATGGATGTGTTGACACTTCCTTGGTGTTATCAACCGGCTTATATTTTTCCGCCTCTAGTTCTTCTTCCAAGAGTGATCTCCAAAATCATCTTGGAACAATTGTTTGTGCTGCTGGTGGCTCCAGCATGGCCTCACATGTTTTGGTATGCGGATCTTGTTCGGATATCCAGTTGCAAACCTTGGCCACTTCCATTAAGCCCAGACCTATCTCAAGGTCTATTTTTCGATCAGGATCTCAAATCATTAAATTTGAAGGTATGGAAATTGAACGCTTAGTGCTTAGTCATAGAGGTTTCTCTGACTCGGTGATTAATACTATGTTGCAGGCTCATAAATCTGTTTCTAGAAAGATTTATTATCGAGTTTGGAAGACTTACATTTCATGGTGTTCTTCTCATAAATTCTCTTGGCATTCTTTTAGACTTCCTAGAATTTTACAGTTTCTTCAGGATGGTTTGGATAAAAGTTTGTCTGCAAGTTCCTTGAAAGGACAAATCTATCTCTCCTCATTGGAGTCTTAATTTGGTTTTGAAGGCTTTACAGGCTCCTCCATTTGAGCCTATGCATTCTTTGGACATTAAACTTCTTTCCTGGAAAGTCTTGTTCCTTTTGGCTATCTCTTCTGCTAGAAGAGTTTCTGAATTATCCGCTCTCTCTTGTGAATCTCCTTTTCTGATTTTTCATCAGGATAAGGCGGTTTTGCGGACTTCATTTAAATTCTTACCGAAGGTTGTGAATTCTAACAACATTAATAGAGAAATTGTTGTCCCTTCTTTGTGTCCTAATCCTAAGAATTCTTAAAGCGATCTTTACATTCTTTGGATGTGGTGAGAGCTCGGAAATATTATGTTGAAGCCACTAAAGATTTCAGGAAGACTTCTAGTCTATTTGTTATCTTTTCTGGCTCATTCTACTAGATCAGTTTCCACTTCTTGGGCTTTTAAGAATGAAGCTTCAGTTGATCAGATTTGCAAAGCAGCAACTTGGTCTTCTTTGCATACATTTACTAAATTCTACTATTTTGATGTGTTTGCTTCTTCAGAAGCAGTTTTTGGTAGGAAGGTTCTTCAGGCAGCTGTTTCAGTTTGATTCTTCTGCTTATGATTTAAGTTTTTATTTTTTGAGAATAAACTTAAATTTTGGTTGTGGATTTATTTTTTTCAGCGAAATGGCTGTTTTTATTTTTGTCCCTCCCTCTCTAGTGACTCTTGCGTGGAGTTCCACATCTTGGGTATTGCTATCCCATACGTCACTAGCCCATGGACTCTTGCCAATTACTTTAAAAAAAACATAATTTATGTAAGAACTTACCTGATAAATTAATTTCTTTCATATTGGCAAGAGTCCATGAGGCCTACCCTTTTTTATGGTGGTTATGATGTTTCTGTATAAAGCACAATTATTTCCAAATTCCTTTGTTGATGCTTTTTACTCCTTTCTTTATCACCCCACTTCTTGGCTATTCATTAAACTTAATTGTGGGTGTGGTGAGGGGTGTATTTATAGGCATTTTGAGGTTTGGGAAACTTTGCCCCTCCCGGTAGGATTGTATATCCCATACGTCACTAGCTCATGGACTCTTGCCAATATGAAAGAAATTAATTTATCAGGTAAGTTCTTACATAAATTATGTTTTTTATTTCACAGGTAAGTTTGTATTTATTTTAACTTGGTAGACTAGTTAGTAAAAAGTTATTAACTATATACTAACTACCAAGTTAAAATAAATACAAACTTACCTGTGAAATAAAACCTAAGCTGCCTTACACTAAAACCTACCATTACAAAAAATAAAAAACACTAAAATTACAAAAATAAAAAAAACTACCATTACAAAAAATAACAAACAAAATTATCCAAAACAATAAAAAATATTCATATTCTCAATACCCTGTTTTAAAAAAAAAAAAAAAATTAAAAATCCTAATCTATAATAAACTACCAAGGGCCCTTAAAAGGGCCTTTTGTAGGGCATTGTCCTAAAGAAATCAGCTCTTTTTCTACAAAAGAAAAACACCCCCCTAATAGTATACAAACCCCCACCCCCCAAACCCACAAAATAAACATAAAGTAAAACCTAATCTACCCATTGTATGGGTATTGCCCTTAAATGGGCATTCAGCTCTTTTGCTGCCCAATTAAAATAAAAAATGGCTATTCTAAAATAAAAAACATCCCAAAACAAAAAAAAAACTATCAAAAAACCTAATCTACCCATTGCCCTGAAAAGAGCATTTGTATTGACATTGCCCTTAAAAGGGCATTCAGCTCTTTTTCTTGCCCTTAAAGGGGCATTCAGCTCTTTTAAGAAATGCCCAAACCCTAATCTAAAAAAAAAACTCACACCAAAAACCTTAAAAAACCTAACTCACAGTTAATGAAGTCCCGCTTGAACGATCTTCATCCCGGCGGCTCCATCTTCATCCAGGTGACTCCATCTTCATCCAGGTGACTCTATCTTCATCTATCTTCTTCATCCCTGCGGAGGCGGAGCGGTCCATGCGCGGTGGCGGAGGTCCAGGCGGAAGTCCATCGACTCGACGTGGAGGTCCTCTTCATGCAATCGTCCGCCCCACACTGAGGATTGAAATGCAAAGTACCCCTTTTATACTGGGGGTACCATTGCATTCATATGGGCTAAAAAAATTAAATGCTAAAATCCTATTGGCTGTTCAAATCAACCAATAGGATTTAAGCAGCTCTCATTCTATTGATTCAAATGGGGTGGGAGGCCAAAGGTTTAGGGATTAATAACTTTATTTAGTGTTGGCGATGTCAGGGAGCTGTGAAATAGGGGTTAATAGATTTATTATAGTGTGGGCGATGTTGGGTGCAGGGGAATAGGGGTTAATAACTTTAGTATAGTGGTGGCTATATCGGGAGCGGCAGATTAGGGGTCAATAGATTTATTTAGGTGGCGGCGATATTGGGAGCAGCAGATTAGGGGTTAATAACATTATGTAGGTGTCGGCTATGTCAGGGGCAGCAGATTAGGGGTGTTTAGACGTGGGGTTTATGTTAGGGTGTTAGGTTTAAACATAACTTTTTTTTTCCCCCATAGACATCAATGGGGCTGCGTTACGGAGCTTTTTCATTCAGTGCTTCAGGTGTTAGGTTTTTTTCTAACATGCTCTCCAATTGATGTCTATGGGAAAAGCGTGCACGAGCACTTCAAAGCAGCGCTTATATTTTGTGCGGTATGGAGCTAAACGCAACCATATCACACGCACAAGCCGGCTTTTCAATAAAACTCGTAATGGCAGCGATATGGAGGGTGAAATAACCCAATTTTTGTTGCTTTCGTTAACTACCCTCCATAGCGCAAAACTTGTAATCTAGGTGATAGTTAATTAGCATTAGTTTGTATACCTCTATTGGTTGATAATGGTACACCATTTATGCATACATACAGAGAGAAGCACACTCACAGAAATGAACAACCAGCTCAATATCATTGTTAGCCTGTTCTTTGGTGATTTACCACCTGGGTGCAGCTTCTTTTTAGCCCAGTAATGCTTTTCACAGAGAAGAACTTTCAAGTAATATATCAGTCTGATCCCGCCTATTACGGTAAGTCCAGCGCTGAAATACCAGGCAATTCCTCTCTGAACAAGGAACACAGCAACCCCAGACGATTATTTTGGCCTTCATTGGGCCTCGTCAGTGAGGTGTAGCCATCTTCCTCTAAGCACACTGAGCAGGGAGTCCACACCTGGTTGCTCCATATGTGCGTACATACATATCTCTTTTTGCAAAGGAACTTTTTTCCAAAAAATAACTAAATAAAAGAAAAGATTATTTTTTTTTTTTTTTTTTTTTTAAATGCTTTCTTTTAGAAGCCATAAAAGTCAATTTAGTTGAGACGGAAATTATTTCCTCTTGTGTGAGATCTTCAAGTGTGTTTAAAAAAAAAAAGTTTTAAGGGATATTCCAGCCGAAAATTGATTCAGTTTTAAAAAGAAAAAATGTTTGCAATACACTCATATAAGTTTAAAAGGAACACTAAACCCATTTTTTTTTCTTTTGTGATTCAGACAGAGCATGCAATTTTAAGCAACTTTCTAATTCACTCCTATTATCACATTTTCTTCATTCTCTTGGTATCTTTATTTGAAAAGCAAGAATGTAAGTTTAGAAGCTGACCCATTTTTGGTGAACAACCTGGGTTGTTCTTGCTGATTGGTGGATAAATTCACCCACCAATAAACAAGTGCTGTCCAGGGTCTGAACCACAAATTGGCTGGTTCCTTAGCTTAGATGCCTTATTTTTCAAATAAAGATAGAAAGAAGAAAATTTGATAATAGGAGTAAATTAGAAAGTTGCTTACAATTGCGTGCTCTAGCTGAATCATGAAAGAAACAATTTAAATGCAACAATGTACATTGAAGTTTTTGAGATATACAATATACGGTAGTGGGAGAGCAAAAAGTCAAACTCCTCAAAAACACTGTACCTGAATAACAGTAATTAACCTTATATAAAAAAAAAAATAGTTTTAAGAAGCGCTAAAAAAAACCTAAAGACACAGGATTTATCACAATAATTGTAATCACATTTTTTAAACACTCTAAATTAAATCATAAATTTAAATATTATAAAAACCCGGGTTGCAATTCATTCACTTCACAATTCATACATACAATATAATTAATACTATGAGTGCGCACTCCACATAGGATTTTTTTTTTTCCTTAAAGCAAAAAGTTATAGTCTGGATTTATATCCTATGTGGATGCCTAGAGTAACACGTGTCCAATTTGGGCCAATAGGAAGCTTAATTACACGTTACTTTAAATTTCAAATGTAACGGTTTATCTTCTTCTTGCATCTAATAAACAATGTCACAATATAAAGCGCTTTATATAAGTCTCCACGATCCCTTTGTTGTTACAAAGAATTCTTTAAAACAAATTCTCGATCCTTAAATAATGAAAGGTGCTGTGTTGCTTTGGTTATATAATCTTACTGTCTCTCGCTGTTACCTTATTACTCCCAGTATTTTTACCTTTGTTCTAACCTTCGGGTTATGAGATCTGAACTTCTCTGCTTTCCGATGACACTGTATCGTTACTTCAGCGTGTCTCCAGGCTGTCAGGTTTCACCTCAGGCTGCACGATTCATACTGAGTTTTCAGGTTACCTAAAGCTCACTACCTGAAAACTCTGTATGAATCTTGCAGCCTGAGGTGAGACCTGACAGCCTGGAAACACGCTGAAGTAACGATACAGTGTACTAAATCTAGTACAGGGACTTAATTTTATAACATAAAGCAAAATAAAACAAAGGAAACCAATAAATTATTGAATTGTACGTTTCACAAAAAGCACAAACTGAACCACGCACCAAGTGGTCAGCACATAATAAACCTACATGATGATCCAAGCATATGCTGAGGTCTAAGCAAAAAGCCAATATACAGCAAAAACCTAGCCCATTGCAGTTTTGCAGGGTTCCAAAGGGAAAGACTTAGCTGAAAAACAAATAATTCATATTTCAATTAATTTAGAATTGCTGGAGGACTGGCAATGTATGAAATTGTCTTAAAAATTTGTTTTTGTTTTTCAAAATAATTGGTATTTAACAATTTCCTGTCAGCATTGAATTGCACTATAAGATGTCTGGGCTGATGGATGAATAGTTGGTTCTATAGGAATCTTCAAGTTAGTGAGAATGAAAGTACTTGGGTTTTAACAGATCAGTGATCTTCATTTATCATCATGTATGTCTGATTTATGTCCACTGTCTGAAAGTTTCAACTACTTAAAAGAATGACTTAAAGCTTATTTGACTTTAATGAGTAAAAATATCAATTCCTCTAGAAGTGCAATGCAACCTAATGACAGAAACACAATTCAGTTCCTCTGGGGAGAGAGATGTGTTACTGTTTGGTTAAATGCCTTTCCCAGGATTATTGATAAGAATTATTTGTTTAAAGGGCCAGCCTTACTGAATGTGATAATAGTAATATTTACATTGTAAAGGCTTGTCTGGATATGTAGTGAAAGGCCCTAATAACAAGGATATGGGGCCAGATCCAATATGCAGCGTCACCCGCAAAAGCCGGCGACGCCGGTTTTTGCGCGTTTTTGGTATCACATATACGGCGTAGCATACAAGTTACGCTCGTATATTTCACCCGTCGCTCACAATTTTTACTCCCATAAGCTAACATGGGACTGCGTCGTAAATCGGAATACAATATCCAGCGCAAGGCCTTACGTTGCGAAAATGGAGAAATCTTACTCCATTTTCACCTCGCCATAAAATGCAGCCGTAGCAGGCCTTGCGCTGAGTATGGGAGCACCGTAACTCCCTAAAATGACTGCAAAAAAAACCTAACACCTAACGCATGCGCAATGTCTATCTACCTGTCAACCGCAATCCCCCACCGCAATAACTAATAAAGTGTATTAACCCCTAAAACCGCCATAGCCCACACCGCAATAAACCTATTCTATTATTAACCCCTAAACCGCCATAGCCCACATAGCCTATTAAATCTATTAACCCCTAATCTGCCACCGCCAATGTCGCCACCACTATAATAAAGTTATTAACCCCTAAACCTGTCTAACCCTAACACCCCCCTAACTTCATTATTATTTAAATAAATCTAAATAATATTACTATTATTAACTAATGTATTCCTATTTAAAAACTAAATACTTACCTATAAAATAAACCCTAAGGTAGCTACAATATAATTAATAATAATAATAATAATAATTTTAGGATTTATTTTTATTTTACAGGCAACTTTGTATTTATTTTAACTAGGTACAATAGCTATTAAATAGTTAATAACTATTTAATAGCTACCTAGTTAAAATAATTACAAAATTACCTGTAAAATAAAACCTAACCTAAGTTACAATTACACCGAACTCTACACTATCATTAAATTAATTAAATAAATTAACTACAATTACCTAACATTAAATACAATTAAATAACATAAACTATAGTACAAAAACAAACAAACACTAAATTACAGAAAAAAAATACAAGAAGTTTAAACTAATTACACCTAATCTAAGCCCCCTAATAAAATAAAAGCCCCCCAAAATAATAAAATGCCCTACCCTATACTAAATTACAAATAGCCCTTAATTGGGCCATTTGCGGGGCATTGCCCCAAAGTAATCAGCTCTTTTACCTGTAAAAAAAAAATACAATACCCCCCCAACATTACAACCCACCACCCACACACCCCTACTCTAAAACTCACTCAATCCCCCCTTAAAAAAACCTAACACTACCCCATTGAAGATTACCCTACCTTGAGCTGTCTTCACCCAGCCCGGGCACAAGTGGTCATCCGATCCGGGCAGAAGTCTTCATCCGATGGGGCAGAAGAGGACATCCAGACCGGATGTGTTTAAACATTTATTTGCCTTGATTCAGGATGTTCAACGTTCCTTATTTCAGACAGTCAGTTTCATATTTGGGATAATGCATATGAATCAATCAATTTTTTCTTACCTTAAAATTTGACTTTTTTCCTGTGGGCTGTTAGGCTCGCGGGGGCTGAAAATGCTTCATTTTATTGCGTCATTCTTGGCGCGGACTTTCTTGGCGCAAAAATTTTCTTGTCATTTCCGGCGTCATACGTGTCGCCGGAAGTTGCGTCATTTTTTTGACGTTTTTTGCGCCAAAAAATGTCGGCGTTATTTGAGCGTCATTGTTGTCTCCACAATATTTAAGTCTCATTATTTATTGCTTCTGGTTGCTAGAAGCTTGTTCATTGGCATTTTTTTTCCCATTCCTGAAACTGTCATTTAACCCCTTAACGACACGCGTCGTACAGGGTACGTCTTGCACAAACTGGTCTTTAAAGACCAGCGACGTACCCTGTACGACGTTGGGGTTGAAAGCGGCTGGAAGCGATCCTGATCGTTTCCAGCCACTTTCCAGTTATTGTAGTGATGCCTCGATATCGAGGCATCACTGCAATAACATTTTTCCCCATCCGATGCAGAGAGAGCCACTCTGTGGCCCTCTCTGCACCGGACATCGATGCCGCGATTGTTGGTGGGTGGGAGCAGACGTGGGAGGCGGGTGGGCGGCGATCGATGGCTTACCGGTGGGCGGGATCGTGGGCGGGATTGCTGGGGGGCGCGCACGGACGCGCGCGCGTGCACAGGGGAGGCGGGCGGGCGCGTGCATGGGGAGGGAGCGGGTGGGAACCATTACACTATGGAACAGTGGTTTCTATTTAGAGGGAGAGAGGGGGGATAAATATGTTAATCGAAGGGATCTGGGAGGGGGTGGGGGTTTAGTCTTGGGGGGGGGAAGCTACATTACAGAAAAGTGGGGAAAAAATAAAAAAAATATACATTTTTTTTGTAAACTGGGTACTGGCAGACAGCTGCCAGTACCCAAGATGGCTCCCAATAATGTAGAGGGGGAGGGTTAGAGAGCTGTTTGGGGGGGGATCAGGGAGGTTTGGGGCTAAGAGGGATCCTACACAGCAGCATATATAAATATGCTCCCAAAAAAAAAAAAAAAAAAAAAAGATACCTTTTATTTTAGTACTGGCAGACTTTCTGCCAGTACTTAAGATGGCGGGGACAATTGTGGGGTGGGGGAGGGAAGAGAGCTGTTTGGGAGGGATCAGTGGGTCTGATGTGTCAGGTGGGAGGCTGATCTCTACACTAAAGCTAAAATTAACCCTGCAAGCTCCCTACAAGATCCCTAATTAACCCCTTCACTGCTAGCCATAATACACGTGTGATGTGCAGCGGCATTTAGCAGCCTTCTAATTACCAAAAAGCATTGCCAAAGCCATATATGTCTGCTATTTATGAACAAAGGGGATACCAGAGAAGCATTTACAACCATTTGTGCCATAATTGCACAAGCTGTTTGTAAATAATTTCAGTGAGATACCTAAAATTGCGAAAAAAATTACGTTTTTTTTAAATTTGATCGCATTTGGCGGTGAAATGGTGGCATTAAATTTACCAAAATGGGCCTAGATCAATACTTTGGGTTGTCTACTACACTACACTAAAGCTAAAATTAACTCTACAAGCTCCCTACATGCTCCCTAATTAACCCCTTCACTGCTGGGCATAAAACACGTGTGGCGCGCAGTGGCATTTAGCAACCTTCTAATTACCAAAAAGCAACGCCAAAGCCATATAAGTCTGCTATTTCTGAACAAAGGGGATCCCAGAGAAGCACTTACAACCATTTATGCCATAATTGCACAAGTTGTTTGTAAATAATTTCTGTGAGAAACCTAAAGTTTGTGAAAAAGTTACCATTTTTTTTTATTTGATCGCATTTGGCGGTGAAATGGTGGCATGAAATATACCAAAATGGGCCTAGATCAATACTTTGGGATGTCTTCTAAAAAAAAATATATACATGTCAAGGGATATTTAGGTATTCCCGACAGATATCAGGGTTCCAATGTAACTAGCGCTCATTTTGAAAAAAGTGGTTTTGAAATAGCAAAGTGCTACTTGTATTTATGGCCCTATAACTTGCAAAAAAAGCAAAGAAGATGTAAACATTGGGTATTTCTAAACTCAGGACAAATTTTAGAAACTATTTAGCATAGTTGTTTTTTGGTGGTTGTAGATGTGTAACAGATTTTGGGGGTCAAAGTTAGAAAAAGTGTGTTTTTTTCCATTTTTTCCTCATATTTTATAATATTTTTAATAGTAAATTATAAGATATGATGAAAATAATGGTATCTTTAGAAAGTCCATTTAGTGGCGAGAAAACCATATATAATATGTGTGGGTACAGTAAATGAGTAAGAGTAAAATTACAGCTAAACACAAACACCGCAGAAATGTAAAAATAGCCCTGGTCCTTAAGGGAAAGAAATTGAAAAATGGCCGTGTCCTTAAGGGGTTAAGGAATTTGATCAATTTGGCTTTATATGTTGTTTTTTCTATTACATATTGCAAGATGTCTCAGATTGACCCTGAATCAGAAGCCACTTCTGGAAAAACGCTTAACTGAGTTTCAGTTCTACCAAAGCTAAGTTCATTTATTTTAAATGTTATAAATGTTTATCTTTAGCTATGGTTTGCAATAAGTTATTATGATATACTTTTACATGCAGAATCCATTAGTGTTTATGCTTTATATATTTCCATTCTTACATCTTATGTACAAGAAATATTTAGAAGATTTATAAGAAATATTTTTCTGATTCTATTTTAAAGGCTTTGTCTGACTTCGTGCCTTCTAATAACATTTTTAGGTCTTTTTCACTTCTTTTTTAATTATTGAAGTTTCAAATGACCAACAACATACTGAGTTATCCTTCTCTGATGATGTTTTTTTCTCTTTCAGAAATTCTCTTCATCAGATATTGAGACTAACAAATCTACTTTTTTATTCTTTTTTTATTATTAAAGTACGTTTGTTCTTTGTTGAAAAGGTGTTGATTATTTTGAATATTAAGGTAATTAGTTCTTTAAGACTAGCTGACACTATTTCTGCCTATTTATTCTTCTGTGTTTTCAGAGGTTTTCTTTCCAATTCCCCATACTAGGGAATGGAATAGGCTGAGAATTTTCTTTTATTCCTTCTTCAAAGGTTTTAAACTATATTCTTTGCCAGCAGTTAAATTCAATTTGGAGGGTTCTCCAATTTATTGGGGCTATCTCTACTCCTACTAATTATGCTATTGTTTCTATAGCAAAATAGTATTTATTTTCCTTTAGATAGTTGTATCTTATTTATGGAAAATTATTTAGTTTCAGGTACTTTTCTTGGTCCTGTGATTTATTTGGATATTGCAATTGCTTCATTTTTTCTGTTTACTTTAAGATCAAGTATCAGATTATGATTTATTTTAGCATTGTTAAAGGGACAACATTTACTAGACTAGGTGCTGTTGCATTTGTCTTGTTGTTTTGCATTTATTGATTATGCAAGTCCACTGTATTGACTGATCCTTTAAACTGGACTATCATGCTAATAATTACATTTGTGTCTTCATTTTATTGAATATTTTCGCAAATGAGGGTTAATCTATGTCTTTAGCTATTTTAGCTAGAAGAATTTTGTGATTTTTTAAAAAATCCATATTTCTTTTGTTCTAAGATAATCAATTATTTGTTTTATAATTGGATTCAATTCTTAACTGTTACTCTGGGCTTCAAGATTGAGTTCTAAGACTAAAACTTTAAGCTTATACTAGTTTGGTTGTTCTAGTAAACAACCTGAGTTCTTTCCCAAGTAACATGTTTATAATTGGAAATTTTTCAGTTCGAAATCAGCTCCCTAATATTGCGATGTACATGCCGTATTCCAGCTTGGCTGGTAAGGGGCAGGTTAAGACTTCTTTGAAATTTATTTGGTTCTATTTGGTCCAAATTTCTTTGATTTTATTCCAGTAAGGCTAACACTTTCTTTAAGTGTGTTTCTGTCCTATATATTTTGGGTACTGTTGAAGCATGGCTGGGCACCCATGGGGTTCAAGCATTGCTCAGACCTGGAATCTTCTGGGGTATTTCTTCCAGTTCCTTTTTTAGGAACTGGGTTTTGGAGTTTTATTCAAACTATTCTGCCTTTTTATGGTCATTGATAGCATTATTTGTTTTCATTAGATACAATAAATGCATATTTTCATTTTTCTGTTTTCATTCAGATTATTTTCTGAGGATGCGGAATCTCATATGATTCACTTTGCTCTTCAGGACATAGTTAGAGGATCTTTTTTTCAAAAGCTCTTGATTCCTCACGCAAGGGTCACCTTTTTTAGGTTTCCAGATAGTTTATGTCACTGTCTTTGTCTCTATCAGACAAGGGACAATTTTATTGGGTTCCGTCTGTCGGTACCTTTAGTCTCTATTATTTCCTTCAGTTGCTATATATGCATAGAAGTTTTAGGTCTTATGGCCACAGCATTGGATTCAATTCCCTTTGCTCATTTTCAATAGAAAGAACCTTTCCAGTCTTTTATGAGTGTTGTTTCTTCAAGAACATGGTTGGAGGATCAATTTACCAAAAAGTTTGTTGATTCCTCAGACAAGGGTAACCTTTTTAGATTTCGAGATAGATTCAGTGTCCATGACTCTGTCTCTGACGGACAAGAGACGTCTGAAATTGGTTTCAGCTTGTCGAAACCTTCAGTCTCAATCATTCCCTTCGGTAGCCTTATGCATGGAAATTCTAGGTCTTATGACTGCTGCATTGGACGCGATCCCCTTTGCTCGTTTTCACATGCGACCTCTTCAGCTCTGTATGCTGAACCAGTGGTGCAGGGATTATACAAAGATATCTCAATTAATATCTTTAAAACCGATTGTTCGACACTCTCTGACGTGGTGGACAGACCACCATCGTTTAGTTCAGGGGGCTTCTTTTGTTCTTCCAACCTGGACTGTGATCTCAACAGATGCAAGTCTGACAGGTTGGGGAGCTGTATGGGGGTTTCTGACAGCACAAGGGGTTTGGGAATCTCAGGAGGCGAGATTACCAATCAACATTTTGGAACTCCGTGCAATTTTCAGAGCTCTTCAGTTGTGGCCTCTTCTAAAGAGAGAGTCGTTCATTTGTTTCCAGACGGACAATGTCACAACCGTGGCATATGTCAATCATCAAGGAGGGACTCACAGTCCTCTGGCTATAAAAGAAGTATCTCAAATACTTGTATGGGCGGAATCCAGCTCCTGTCTAATTTCTGCGGTTCATATCCCAGGTATAGACAATTGGGAAGCGGATTATCTCAGTCGCCAAACGCTACATCCGGGCGAATGGTCTCTTCACCCAGAGGTATTTCTTCAGATTGTTCAAATATGGGGACTTCCAGAAATAGATCTGATGGCTTCTCATCTAAACAAGAAGCTTCCCAGGTATCTGTCCAGATCCAGGGATCCTCAGGCGGACGCAGTGGATGCATTGTCACTTCCTTGGAAGTATCATCCTGCTTATATTTTTCCGCCTCTAGTTCTTCTTCCAAGAGTGATTTCCAAAATTCTAAAGGAGCGTTCGTTTATTCTGCTGGTGGCTTCAGCATGGCCTCACAGGTTTTGGTATGCGGATCTTGTCCGGATGGCTCCTTGCCAACCGTGGACTCTTCCGTTAAGACCAGACCTTCTATCGCAAGGTCCTTTTTTCCATCAGGATCTCAAATCCTTAAATTTGAAGGTATGGAGATTGAACGTTAGATTCTCAGTCATAGAGGTTTCTCTGACTCCGTAATTAATACTATGTCACAGGCTCATAAATCTGTATCTAGGATGATATATTATCGAGTCTGGAAGACTTACATTTCTTGGTGTTTTTCTCATCTTTTTTCTTGGCATTCTTTTAGAATTCCTAGAATTTTACAGTTTCTTCAGGATGGTTTGGATAAAGGTTTGTCTGCAAGTTCCTTGAAAGGACAAATCTCTGCTCTTTCTGTTCTTTTTCACAGAAAGATTGCTAGTCTTCCTGATATTTATTGTTTTGTACAAGCTTTGGTTTGTATAAAACCTGTTATTAAGTCAATTTCTCCTCCTTGGAGTTTGAATTTGGTTCTAGGGGCTTTTCAAGCTCCTCCATTTGAACCTATGCATTCTCTGGATATCAATTACTTTCTTGGAAAGTTTTGTTTCTTTTGGCCATCTCTTCTGCTAGAAGAGTTTCTGAATTATCTGCTCTTTCTTGTGAGTCTCCTTTTCTGATTTTTCATCAGGATAAGGCGGTTTTGCAAACTTCATTTAAATTTTTTCCTTAGGTTGTGATTTTTAACATTAGTAGATAAATTGTAGTTCCTTCATTGTGTCCTAATCCTAAGATCTCTAAGGAAAGATCGTTGCATTCTTTGGATGTAGTTAGAGCTTTGAAATATTATGTTGAAGCTACTAAGATTTCCGGAAGACTTCTAGTCTATTTGTTATCTTTTCTGGTTCAAGGGAAGGTCAGAAGGCTTCTGCCATTTCTTTGGCATTGTGGTTAAAGTCTTTGATTTATCATACTTATGTTGAGTCGGGTAGAACTCCGCCTCAAAGGATTACAGCTCATTCAACTACATCAGTCTCTACTTCCTGGGCATTTAGGAATGAAGCTTCAGTTGATCAGATTTGCAAAGCAGCAACTTGGTCTTCTTTGCATACTTTTACTAAATTCTACCATTTTGATGTGTTTTCTTCCTCAGAAGCAGTCTTTGGTAGAAAAGTACTTCAGGCAGCTGTTTCAGTTTGATTCTTCTGCTTATATTTTCAGTTTTTTTCATTATAAGATTTAAACTTTGTTTTGGGTGTGGATTATTTTTCAGCGGAATTGGCTGTCTTTATTTTATCCCTCCCTCTCTAGTGACTCTTGCGTGGAAGATCCACATCTTGGGTATTCATTATCCCATACGTCACTAGCTCATGGACTCTTGCTAATTACATGAAAGAAAACATAATTTATGTAAGAACTTACCTGATAAATTCATTTCTTTCATATTAGCAAGAGTCCATGAGGCCCACCCCTTTTTTGTGGTGGTTATGATTTTTTTGTATAAAGCACAATTATTCCAATTCCTTATTTTTTATGCTTTCGCACTTTTTTTCTTATCACCCCACTTCTTGGCTATTCGTTAAACTGATTTGTGGGTGTGGTGAGGGGTGTATTTATAGGCATTTTGAGGTTTGGGAAACTTTGCCCCTCCTGGTAGGAATGCATATCCCATACGCCACTAGCTCATGGACTCTTGCTAATATGAAAGAAATGAATTTATCAGGAAAGTTCTTACATTAATTATGTTTTTCAGTGACAGCTGCTTTTCTGACAATATAGTCATTAATCTATTCAGAATAATAAAACTAATTTAAAGTGTGAAGCAGCTGCCCAGTAAATTTAAATGTTTTAATGCAGTAAATGTTATTCTATTCTTGAACATACAAATACCTTTTTTTCTCTTTGTAGCTATAAACGTCATCTACTTGACTTGGGGATTTTCAATTTAAATCTCCCCTCCCGGGTATATTTATGATCATTGAAGGGTGACAGAGCATCCGCTGGCTGAATCATTAGGTGTAATGTGATTAGTGGAAGTGTCCATTGTTATGTATATTCCCTTAAGGGTTTCCTGGGGCTTTAACTCTCTATAATGAAGTATTTTTTTTATTTGTATTCATTGCAAAATTAAATAAACCACAAATATGCTATGAAATGTACCTATATGTTATAATCTATGACTAATATGCCATTTTTATTGTGTGTAAAACCTGTAGCAGAGTTAGAGGAGACAATACTATTCTTGAATGCTGATGACATCTTTCATGCTGTGTTCATTGTAATGGATGTTCATAGTAATTGTTCTAGGGGGGTTGAGCAAAAACAAATCTGAAAACATTAGGAGTGTGCACAATAAAGCAAACAGTATATCTTGAGCATAGAATTTATCCAAGGATGTTGAACAATAATAATCCAAATATATGATCACAAAAGTTGAAAATTAATAAAAAATTATTGGGCATGAAAACCAAATTTTTATTCATTCTTATTTTATCCTTTTGTTGAAGTAGTAGCAACGCACTACTGTGAACTAGCTAAACACTTTGGGGGGTAGTTATCAAGCCGTCAACCTCAAATACGCTGGAATTCCGCAGCGTATTTGTGGCGAGGCTGATACGCCTTAGTTATCAAAGGCTCGAGACCGGCAAAAGTAGAATTTTGTGACGTAAGCTTCGATCCGCCGGACTCAGTCCGACACAGATCGATTCTTACGTCACTCCAGATGTTCCGCACACAAGTGCGGCACATTCTCACTACTTTTGCTAGTTATCAAAAAACTAGCAGGTACGCTCGGCACTTTTACGGCCCAGCGTACCTGGTTTTCAAACCGCCACCCCTGGAGGCGGCGGATCCCATAGGAATCAATGGGAGTCTGACCATAGCGAAAGTACAAGTTCGCTGCTGACAGACATCCCATTGATTTCTATGGGAGCTGTCTACACCTAACACCCTAACATGTACCCCGAGTCTAAACACCACTAATCTGTCCCCCCCTACACCGCCGCAACTAAATAAAGTTATTACCCCCTAAACCGCCGCTCCCGGAGCCCACCGCAAGCTACTCTATACATATTAACCCCTAAACCCCCGCTCCCGGAGCCCACCGCAACTATAATAAATGTATTAACCCCTAAACCGCCGCTCCCTGAACCCGCCGCAACCTATATTAAATGTATTAACCCCTATCCTGCCCCCCCTACACCGTCGCCACCTATAATAAATTTAATAACCCCTAATCTGCCCCCCCTACACCGTCGCCACCTATAATAAATTTATTAACCCCTATCCTGCCCCCCACTACGCCGCCCCCACTGTAATAAAATTATTAACCCCTAAACCTAAGTCTAACCCTAACCCTAAGGCCCCCCTAACTTAAATATTAATTAAATAAATCTAAATAAATTAACTCTTATTAACTAAATGAATCCTATTTAAAACTAAATACTTACCTTTAAAATAAACCCTAATATAGCTACAATATAAATAATAATTATATTCTAGCTATCTTAGGATTTATTTTTATTTTACAGGTACCTTTCAATTTATTTTAACTAGGTACAATAGCTATTAAATAGTTATTAACTATTTAATAGCTTACCTAGCTAAAATAAACTGAAATTTACCTGTAAAATAAATCCTAACCTAAGTTACAATTACACCTAACACTACACTATACTTTAATAAATTATTCCTATTTAAAAATAAATACTTACCTGTAAAATAAACCCTAAGATAGCTACAATATAATTAATAATTATATTGTAGCTATTTTAGGATTTATATTTATTTTACAGGTAACTTTGTATTTATTTTAGCTAGTTAGAATAGTTATTAAATAGTTATTAACTATTTAATAACTACCTAGCTAAAAGAAATACAAAATTACCTGTAAAATAAATCCTAACCTAAGTTACAATTAAACCTAATACTACACTATCATTAAATTAATTAAATAAACTACCTACAAATAACTACAATTAAATACAATTACATAAACTAACTAAAGTACAAAAAATAAAAAAAGCTAAGTTACAAAAAATAAAAAAATAAGTTACAAACATGTTAAAAATATTACAACAATTTTAAGCTAGTTACACCTAATCTAAGCCCCCTAATAAAATAACAAACCCCCCCAAAATAAAAAAATGCCCTACCCTATTCTAAATTAAATAAAGTTCAAAGCTCTTTTACCTTACCAGCCCTTAAAAGGGCCATTTGTGGGGGCATGCCCCAAAGAAAACAGCTCTTTTGCCTGTAAAAGAAAAATACAACCCCCCCCAACATTAAAACCCACCACCCACATACCCCTAATCTAACCCAAACCCCCCTTACAAAAACCTAACACTAATCCCCTGAAGATCATCCTACCTTGTCTTCACTCAGCCGAGCAGCGATGGAACCGAAGTGGACATCCGGAGCGGAAGAAGTTAATCCTCCAAGCGGCGCTGAAGAAATCTTCCATCCGATGAAGTCATCATCCAGGCGGCGCTGAAGAAAAGTCTTCGATCCGGCCGATGTCATCTTCAAAGAGGCGCTGAAGAGGTCTTCTATCTGGGCGATGTCATCTTCCAAGCCGGGTCTTGAATCTTCCTCCCGCCGACGCGGAACCTCCTTCACCGACGGACTACGACGAATGAAGGCTCCTTTAAGGGACGTCATCCAAGATGGCGTCCCCTCAATTCCGATTGGCTGATAGGATTCTATCAGCCAATCGGAATTAAGGTAGGAAAAATCTGATTGGCTGATGGAATCAGCCAATCAGATTGAGCTCGCATTCTATTGGCTGATCGGAACAGCCAATAGAATGCGAGCTCAATCTGATTGGCTGATTCCATCAGCCAATCAGATTTTTCCTACCTTAATTCCGATTGGCTGATAGAATCCTATCAGCCAATCGGAATTGAGGGGACACCATCTTGGATGACGTCCCTTAAAGGAGCCTTCATTCGTCGTAGTCCGTCGGTGAAGAAGGAGGTTCCGCGTCGGCGGGAGGAAGATTCAAGACCCGGCTTGGAAGATGACATCGCCCGGATAGAAGACCTCTTCAGCGCCTCTTTGAAGATGACATCGGCCGGATCGAAGACTTTTCTTCAGCGCCGCCTGGATGATGACTTCATCAGATGGAAGATTTCTTCAGCGCCGCTTGGAGGATTAACTTCTTCCGCTCCGGATGTCCACTTCGGTTCCATCGCTGCTCGGCTGAGTGAAGACAAGGTAGGATGATCTTCAGGGGATTAGTGTTAGGTTTTTGTAAGGGGGGTTTGGGTTAGATTAGGGGTATGTGGGTGGTGGGTTTTAATGTTGGGGGGGGTTGTATTTTTCTTTTACAGGCAAAAGAGCTGTTTTATTTGAGGCATGCCCCCACAAATGGCCCTTTTAAGGGCTGGTAAGGTAAAAGAGCTTTGAACTTAATTTAATTTAGAATAGGGTAGGGCATTTTTTTTATTTTGGGGGGGTTTGTTATTTTATTAGGGGGCTTAGATTAGGTGTAAGTAGCTTAAAATTGTTGTAATATTTTTAACATGTTTGTAACTTATTTATTTATTTTTTGTACTTTAGTTAGTTTATGTAATTGTATTTAATTGTAGTTATTTGTAGGTAGTTTATTTAATTAATTTAATGATAGTGTAGTATTAGGTTTAATTGTAACTTAGGTTAGGATTTATTTTACAGGTAATTTTGTATTTCTTTTAGCTAGGTAGTTATTAAATAGTTAATAACTATTTAATAACTATTCTAACTAGCTAAAATAAATACAAAGTTACCTGTAAAATAAATATAAATCCTAAAATAGCTACAATATAATTATTAATTATATTGTAGCTATCTTAGGGTTTATTTTACAGGTAAGTATTTATTTTTAAATAGGAATAATTTATTAAAGTATAGTGTAGTGTTAGGTGTAATTGTAACTTAGGTTAGGATTTATTTTACAGGTAAATTTCAGTTTATTTTAGCTAGGTAAGCTATTAAATAGTTAATAACTATTTAATAGCTATTGTACCTAGTTAAAATAAATTGAAAGGTACCTGTAAAATAAAAATAAATCCTAAGATAGCTAGAATATAATTATTATTTATATTGTAGCTATATTAGGGTTTATTTTAAAGGTAAGTATTTAGTTTTAAATAGGATTCATTTAGTTAATAATAAAAATATTATTTAGATTTATTTAATTAATATTTAAGTTAGGGGGGCGTTAGGGTTAGGGTTAGACTTAGGTTTAGGGGTTAATAATTTTATTACAGTGGCGGCGGCGTAGTGGGGGGCAGGATAGGGGTTAATAAATTTATTATAGGGAGCAACGGTGTAGGGGAGGCAGATTAGGGGTTAATAAATTTATTATAGGTGACGACGGTGTAGGGGGGGCAGGATAGGGGTTAATAGGTTTAATATAGGTTGCGGCGGGTTCAGGGAGCGGCGGTTTAGGGGTTAAACTATTTATTTAGTTGCGGAGAGGTGCGGGATCAGCAGGATAGGGGTTAATAACTTTATAATAGAGGGCGACGGTGTAGGGGGGGGCAGGATAGGGGTTACTAGGTATACTGTAGGTGGCAGCGGTGTCCGGGAGCGGCGGTTTAGGGGTTAATACATTTATAAGAGTTGCGGCGGGGTCTAGGAGCGGCGGTTTAGGGGTTAGTAACTTTATTGAGTTGCGGGAGGCTCCGGGGGCGCCGGTATAGGGATAGAACAGTGCAGTTTAGTGTGAGTGCTTAGTGACAGGCTAGCAATAAAGCTGGGAAAAAGCCGAAGAGCAGCGAGATCGGATGAGTGATAACTCTCACAGTCCGCTGCTCATTGCCCCGCGGCTTTTTGACAGCTTTATTTGATAATTTAGGCGTATTTTTTCAGGTCCGCGGCGGCGATGTGAGGCGAGCTTAGGCGGGCGTATTGGGCCGGCGAAGCCAGAAAAGTAGACGGCTTGATAACTACCCCCCTTTGGGTGACCCAAAGACAAAAGGTATATACAGTATGTGCAGTCACCAATCAGCAGCTAGCTCCCAGGAATGCATAGCTGCCCCTGAACCTACCTAGATATTCTTTTCAACAAAAGATGCCAAAAGAACATAGTAAATTCTATAATAGAAGTAAATTGGAAAGTTTTTAAAATTGCATACTATAAGAATCATCTAAATTTTGCCTATTTCTGTTCTTTTAATACTGAAATAGAGTAATCAAAATATTTAAAACAAGTTATTATTTATTTTGCACCCTGCTCTTCTCATTTCACATTCCCTGTTGAGGCCAGTTATAAATGAGCGGATGAAGTCATTTTCTTAAAGGGACATTCCAGTCAACATCTAAATGCACATAAAGGAATTACACTTTTGAATAGAAACACATTAGCAATATACATGTATAAATGCTTCTAGTAAAAGTTATCACTGTTTTAGTGTTAATTTTGTTCTCTGTACGTGCATGTGAAACATAGCTAGGTATTCTCAGTGCACCAGCATTTTAGGTATTGCAACTGCTCAAAGCGCCAGTGGGGCTTGTATAAGGTCAGCAATTAACAGATTGAGTCATTACCAAATGGTGCAAGCACCTTCAAGTGCTGTGTTTAAAATGCTGGTGCACGGTGCATACTTAAATACACTTTTGAAACAGCTATAGCTTTTATTAGAAGAATCTTTGATAATACGTGTATATTACAAAAATGCTTCTGTTCAATACTGAAATGCATCCATGTGTATTCCAGTTTTGTCTGGAATGTACCTTTAACATTGCTTTATTTCACACAGTTATTGTTTGCACAGTGACTATTTTCTATCTGTCCATAATTGTCCTCTGCAGAAGAGATTTGATAAAGGAAACCTGGGTTTCAAGATGGCGGTGCTCATTGCTTAATAGGAACTAAATTACTTTATAGACACTAAAACTTTACATTTATTTATTAAATATTAAAAACTAATATCATTTTTTAAAATACATCTAGATAATTCTCATTCTAATCCTTGCAATGAATATGTCATTATATTTTGTGTTTAATACCTATTTAAATAACAAGATGGTACATTTAAAATATAGGCCAGTTAAAGTTTAATTTAATTTATTTAGACATATCAGTGTGAAGGCTATAAACAAATTACCTCCTCCCATGTACTAATAAATTACCCAAACATCTTAATAACATTGCACATACAATAGAATACAACCTAATTGCCTAAACTGTTGGAAAAATAGTCTGAGGTACATAATTTTAACATCAAAGTGCAAAAAAACATAAACAACAAGGACCTCATTAGGGGCAGTTCTCCACTCTCAAACTGAGGCCACTTATGGGCCTTTACAAGTAAATAACATGAACTTTGTTAGGAGGAGTTTGTATAATGAGAGTCCTGAAACTAAAATGAAAGCCTCACTGATATCAACCAAGCTTTGTAAACCATACATCATACATACAGAAAGAGAAGCAATCTGCCAGGGTCAAACAACCGCTATGTAGCTGTTCTATGGCCTGGTTACCACCTGGGAGTAGCTTATTTTTGCCCAATTGTGCTTTTCATTGAGGAGGACTTTCCTCAAGTATATCAGTCTGATCCCACCTAACAAGTTTAGTCCAGCCCTAAATAATAGGCAATTCTCCTCTAAAATAAGAAAATGGCAACCCTAGACGATTGTTTCTGCCTCCTTAGGGCCTTGTCAGTGAGGTGCAGCCATATTCCTCTAAGGAGGCTGCACCTCACTGATGAGGCCCAAAGGAAGATGAAAGGATCGTCTGTGGTGGCCATTTCCAGGAAATTCTCCTCTGAATAAGGAATTAATGGGCTGGACTGACCTTGTCAGGTGGGATCAGACTGATATACTTCTGGAACGTTCTCTTCTGTGAAAAGCATAATTGGGTAAAAAGAAACATGTCCCAAGTGGTAACCAGGTTAAAGAACAAGTCACTGAGCTGTTGTTAGTTCATGGCAGATTGTTTTTTTTATGTATGCATTTGAAACCATACACTATGCCTGACTGGGTCACAAATGCTCAGAGCACCTGCCACATTACAAATAGAGATATCAAGGTCTACATTACTGGAGGTAGACAGGTATTGCTTTGCAAAACAGAATAAGCAGTGTTGAGGACCTTCTATAATTTTAAGAGGTGGTGTAGGTATTTTACTTTCCTCCTGTTGCACCTTTCAACAAATACATCCCATCTCTTTCCTCACATTTTCCTCATTTGAAACCCACATGATTTGCTTATTCTCTCCTCTTTCTATACGTGTTGCAGTCATATACCGACCCCCTCAACTCAATTTCTAGATCACTTGGCTGTCTGGCTACCTTATTTCCTTTCCTCAGACACCCCTGCCCTCATTCTTGGTGACTTCAACATCCCTCTTGACAATCCCACTACCTCCTCTGCAAAACAAATTCTGCAACTCACTTCCTCTTTCTGTTTGTCACAATGGACTGATTCTCCCACTCACAAAGATGGTCACTCCCTTGACCTGATCTTTAGCTATCGATGCACTCTCTCAAACTTCACAAACTCACACTTTCCTCTTTCTGACAACCATCTCCTTACTTGCAACATATCATCCCTCCCTACAACTCTCCCTCCTTCTGCTCCTCACACCAAACTTCACAGAAGCATTATGTCATTAGATCAACAACAGCTTTCTAATTCCCTCAAACCTCTCCTCTCATCCTTCTCCTCCTTTTCCTGCCCTGACCAATCTATCTGCCACTATAACTCCACCCTTACATTCGTCCTTGACAATCTCGCCCCTCTTACCATAGCTTGGAAATCAAACACTCATCCTCAGCCCTGGCATACTCCTCTGACATGATACCTATGCAGATGTTCCCGTACTGCTGAGCGGCACTGGAGAAAATCTAGGAATTCAGCTGATTTTCAATATTACAAATTTATCTTGAACTCCTACTATTCTGCCCTTAATTTCCATAAGCAACATTACTTCTATACTCTTATCTCTAATCTTTCTTCAAACCCAAAACGTTTGTTCTCTACTTTCAATACCCTTCTCCGCCCTCCCCCACCTCCTAATACAACTTCTCTGTCAGCTCAAGACTTTACCAGCCACTTCAATAACAAAATCGACTCCATCAGAAATGAAATCAGCTCTCAACTTAATTCCTTTCTCTCCCCCCCCCTCAAATGCTCTCATTCAACCACAACCCACATAACCTTAAATTTAGCTCATTCTCCCCTGTCACTGAGGAAGAAGTCTCGGCACTTATACTGCGCTCTCACCTCACTACCTGTCCCCTTGACCCTATCCCCTCACAGCTACTCCCCTCCCTCTCTGCTACCCTCACCCCTATACTCACACACACTTTCAACCTCTCCCTCAGCACCGGTATATTTCCCTCATCGCTGAAACATGCACTGGTCACACCCATCCTCAAAAAACCTTCCCTTAATCCTACCTCCCCATCCAACTACCGCCCTATTTTCCTCCTCCCTCTTGCATCAAAGCTTCTCGAAAAACTGGTTTATGCGCGCCTATCCCATTTCCTTACAATAAACTCCCTCCTTGACCCACTGCAATCTGGATTTCGTCCCCATCACTCCACAGAGACAGCAATTGTTAAGGTTACCAACGACCTACTTACAGCAAAATCAAAAGGACACTTCTCTCTGCTTATCCTCCTTGATCTGTCCTCAGCCTTTGACACTGTTGACCACCCTCTTTTGCTCCAAACCCTCCAATCCTTCGGCATCTGTGACACAGCCCTCTCGTGGCTCTCTTCCTACCTGTCAAACTGTACTTTTAGTGCAGCCTTCTCTGGGGCCTCCTCTGCCCTGTCACCACTTTCTGTCGGAGTACCGCAAGGCTCTGTCCTCGGTCCCCTTCTATTCTCAATCTACACGCCATCACTAGGTTCCCTAATAAAGTTCCATGGTTTACAATATCATTTGTATGCCGACAACACCCAAATCTACTTCTCTGAACCAGACCTATCTCCTTCCTTGCTAACCCATGTCACTAACTGTCTTTCTCACATCTCTCTAACTGGATGTCCTCTCACTACCTCAAGCTAAATCTCTCCAAAACTGAGCTCCTTATTTTCCCCCCTTCCTCAAAACTCTCCACCCCCAATCTCTCTATAACTGTCGACAACTCCATCATTACCCCTACCCCGCACACCCGATGTCTCAGGGTCACGTTTGACTCAGATCTTTCTTTCACTCCTCACATTCAGTCCTTGGCTAAAACCTGCCGCTTCCACCTTAAAAACATCTCTAAAATTAGACACTTCCTTACACAAGACACAACTAAGATTTTAATCCACTTTCTCATTCTTTCCCGCCTTGATTACTGCAATTCTGTCCTCTCTGGTCTCCCCACCTGCTGCCTAGCTCCTTTACAATCCATAATGAACGCCTCTGTCGCTCTTCATCTGCTGCACCTCTCTGCCAATCCCTTCACTGGCTTCCTCTTGCCTCTAGGATCAAACACAAAATTTTCATTCTGACATACAAAGCCCTCAACTGCACTGCTCCCCCCCTACATCTCAGACCTTGTCTCCAGATACTCTCCCTCCCGTCCCCTTCGCTCTGCTCATGACCTCCTACTCTCCTCCTCTCTTGTCACCTCATCACACTCCCGTTTACAGGACTTCTCCAGACTGGCTCCCATCTTGTGGAACTCTCTGCCTCACTCCACAAGACTCTTCTAGTTTTAAAATCTTCGAGTGCTCCCTAAATTCTCTACTGTTCAGGGATGCATACAACCTACACTAACCTTTCCTAATACCAGTTCCTCTCCTCCATTGCTATCCCCTGAACCCCCTTAGCATGTAAGCCTAAGAGTCCAGCTGTTTGTAGATCACCTTCTTAAGAGCTGACTACAACAGTGCAACTCTTGGCAGGGCCCTCTACCCATTTGATCCCTATAATTGTTTTGTTGTACTCCCCCTTTGTTTATAGCGCTGCAGAATCTGTTGGCGCTCTACAAATAACCAATAATAATAATAATAAGTGTTAAAGACTCAGCTGACAAAAAAAATAGTCTGTGACATCCTAATCTATATGAGCAGTATATGTCCTCCATCAAACTAATTTAACCTTAGAGGCCAGGTTACCCCAAACAAAATAGGAAATAGGGACATTGTTGCAGAGAGCAAATCTCCCCTGAAGCCTTCCTGTAGAAAACACATAGGGCACAAGCCCTACATAGCTATATAGCATACAGTAAAGAATAAACAGACATCATCAAACTTTTTACTCCAATATAGCATATATAGGAAATATCATTACAGAGTATGTTGTAGCAAGTTTACTTTATGGCATTTAAAACAAATAACTGAACCCCTACACACACAAGTTTTAGAAGTAGGACTTATTCAAGGAAGGAGCCCCAAGACATACAAAACTATCTAGCATAAAGGCTCCAAACTCCTTAACAGGAATCTGGCAGGTCAGGTACATGTATATGGAAAGTTCCAGTAATAAATTAACTTCTAGGTGTCTTGTGAAGCTCATTATGACCCATAGTCTCAGGTTTACAAGCCTTAATGGGGTTATAAAGACAACAGAGAGGATAAAAAAAAGTGAAACCCTGCACTGGGTTTGAGTCATACAATTAAAAGTATCTTCACCTGTCCACTACTTGCCCAGCTGTAATTAGTTCATCAACCCTCATTTTAGTCACACATTATAAATACCACAATGACTCTTGTTGCCCGATCTCTTGTGACCAGAATAAACATGGCATGAGGAGGCGCTTGCTTAGCCTAACTTGATAGTAAGAATTCTGGGTAGGCTAGCCCATTAAGTGATGGTTCTGTGTCCCAGAAATGGAACCAGGACTGAGACTTCATGGGTCTGCTTTAATGCTAACCTCAGCATCTGTCACTCATGCCTCAGCTTCAACTGGCTCTCATGTTTGGTGGTCAAATTATATGCCTTTTGAGTAGCAGGTACTTAAATGGCCCTGATTTCTATCTTACAGGCCTGTATTCGATGGAGAGTTGTTATTAACAGATTCATAGGCAGCATAGCTCCTCCTTATATACCTCAACAGCTTGTTCCATATTTATAAGGCTCACAGTTGACACAGGCCTAGTTTCTAATGATAGAGCCAAAACCAGCGCACTGTAACATAAGTACTCCAGTCGAGATAAAAAAGTCCAAAAAGTTTTATTCCATCACGTTAAAAACATACGCCTAGATTTAGAGTTCTGCGGTAGCCGTCAAAAGCAGCGTTAAGGGCTCCTAACGCTGCTTTTGGCTGCCTGCTGGTATTTAGAGTCAGGCAGGAAAGGGTCTAACGCTCACTTTCAAGCCACTACTTTTCCATACTGCAGATCCCCTTACGCCAATTGCGTATCCTATCTTTTCAATGGGATCTTCCTAACGCCGGTATTTAGAGTCTTGGCTGAAGTGAGCAGTAAACCCTCTACCGACAAGACTCCAGCCGCAGCAAAAAGTCAGTAGTTAAGAGCTTTCTGGGCTAACGCCGGTTTATAAAGCTCTTAACTACTGTGCTCTAAAGTACACTAACACCCATAAACTACCTATGTACCCCTAAACCGAGGTCCCCCACATCGCTGCCACTATAATAAATATTTTTAACCCCTAATCTGCCGACCGCACAAGTGACGTCATCCAAGATGGCGTCCCTTGAATTCCGATTGGCTGATAGGATTCTATCAGCCAATCGGAATTAAGGTAGGAAAAATCTGATTGGCTGATTGAATCAGCCAATCAGATTCAAGTTCAATCGGACTGGCTGATCCAATCAGCCAATCAGATTGAGCTCACATTCTATTGGCTGATCGGAACAGCCAATAGAATGCGAGCTCAATCTGATTGGCTGATTGGATCAGCCAATCCGATTGAACTTGAATCTGATTGGCTGATTCAGTCAGCCAATCAGATTTTTCCTACCTTAATTCCGATTGGCTGATAGGATTCTATCAGCCAATCGGAATTCGAGGGAAGCCATCTTGGATGACGTCACTTAAAGGAACCTTCATTCATCGAGTAGTCATCGGGGAAGGAGGATGTTCCGCGACGGAGGTCATGAAGATGGAGCCGCTCTTCGTCGGATGGATGAAGATAGAAGATGCTGCTTGGATGAAGATGTCTGCTGGTCCGGATGTCCTCTTCTGCCCAGATAGGATGAAGACTTCTACCGGTCTGGATGTCCTCTTCTGCCCCATCGGATGAAGACTTCGGCCCAGTTGGGTGAAGACGACTCAAGGTAGGGAGATCCTCAGGGGGGTAGTGTTAGGTTTATTTAAGGGGGGTTTGGGTTAGAGTAGGGGTATGTGGGTTTTAATGTTGGGGGGTGGTATTGTGTTTTTTTTTCCAGGCAAAAGAGCTGATTACTTTGGGGCATGCCCTGCAAAAAGCCCTTTTAAGGGCTGGTAAAAGAGCTGGTTACTTTTTAATTTAGAATAGGGTAGGGACCTTTATTATTTTGGGGGGCTTTGTTATTTTATTTGGGGGCTTAGAGTAGGTGTAATTAGCTTAAAATTCTTGTAATCTTTTTTTATTTTTTATAATTAGTGGGGGTTTTTTTGTAATTTAGTTTAGTTTATTTAATTGGTGGTAATTGTAGGTAATTTATTTAATTCATTTATTGCTAGTGTAGTGTTAGGTTTAATTGTAACTTAGGTTAGGATTTATTTTACAGGTAATTTTGTAATTATTTTAACTAGGTAGCTATTAAATAGTTATTAACTATTTAATAGCTATTGTACCTAGTTAAAATAAATACAAAGTTGCCTGTAAAATAAATATAAATCCTAAAGTAGCTACAATATAATTATTTGTTATATTGTAGCTATATATATGTATGTTAAGTTTAAACACTCCTTTTGTGGTGTGCGTAACCAAAAAACCCCTCTGTTGTATTTCTTAAATAGGGAGCTGACCAAATCCCTCCCCTTTGGTTACTGCACGCCACCCAGCCCAGGTGTGTTCCTGATAAATATACTCAATAAGCTAGAAAGCTTCACACTGTGTAGACATGACTTGCTGCAGTGTGTAAACTGGTTAGTATAGGACCGGTCTGATGTGGGACACCTTGTAAGTGGTAGACTGGCTTAGCAGAATATGATCATATTGTGTGACTAAGATCCCATTTCATTTAAAGGCATTTTTTAAAAAGCAAAAAAATTTTTGCAGCATAAATATAAGTCAATACTATTGCAAGATGTTAATCTCAATTTTATTTGAACTATGTAAATATATTTAGCAGATAGAAGTATATTTGTTTTTGCAGCACAAATATAAGCTCATATTATTGCGAGATGTTTATCCCAATCTTATTAGAAGCTATGTAAGTATATTTGGCAGACAGAAGCATATACTAATATGCCATGAAAGAGTGGACTTAAGTGGTTGGATGTGCACCAAAATATCTTTTGTTGCATTGTAATTATTTTGGTCACTTTGGTAGCACTCCCACAATATGTGTGTTAAGTTTAAACAGTCCTTTTGTGGTGTGCGTAACCAAAAAACCCCTCTGTTGTAGCTATATAAGGGTTTATTTTACAGGTAAGTATTTAGCTTTAAATAGGAATACTTTCGTTAATAAGATTTAATTTATTTAGTTAGATTAAAATTATATTTAACTTAGGGGGGTGTTAGGGTTAGGGTTAGACTTAGCTTTAGGGGTTACTACATTTATTAGAGTAGCGGCGAGGTCCAGTCGGCAGATTAGGGGTTAATAAGTGTAGGTAAGGTAGCGGCAACGTTGGGGGGGCAGATTAGGGGTTAATAAATATAATATAGGTGTTGGCGATGTTAGGGGCAGCAGATTAGGGGTTCATAGGGATAATGTAGGTTGCGGCGGTGTCCGGAACGGAAGATTAGGGGTTAATTGTGTAATGTAGGTGTCAGCGATAGCGAGGGCAGCAGATTAGGGGTTAATAAGTGTAAGGTTAGGGGTGTTTAGACTCGGGGTTCATGTTAGGGTGTTAGGTGCAGACTTAGAAAGTGTTTCCCCATAGGAAACAATGGGGCTGCGTTAGGAGCTGAACGCTGCTTTTTTGCAGGTGTAAGGTTTTTTTTTCAGCCCAAACTGCCCCATTGTTTCTTATGGGGGAATTGTGCACGAGCACGTTTTTCCAGCTAGCCGCTACCGTAAGCAACGCTGGTATTGAGGGTTGAAGTGGTGGTAAATTCGGCTCAACACTCCCTTTTTGGAGCCTAACGCAGCCCTTCAGAGAACTCTCAATACCAGCGTTGTTTAGAAGCAGCGCTAGAAAAAAAAGACGCGTAGCTAACGCACCCCTTTGGCCGAAAAACTCTAAATCTAGGTGAATGTCTGTAATCCAAACAGCACACATAATAAACAGAACGAGTGGACAGAGCCTCACGCAGAGGAAAGAAAAGAAATGCAAACAGCAAACAGAATCAAAAATATATAACACAACATCATATGATGAAAACGCAAAAAACATACATCACCACGTCTCAGGGCCAGAGGAACATGAAATACACATAAATAAAAATGTAACTAATTTGACTTCTGTTAATATTACTAAAGAACAAGAGAATTTGTTGTCTAAGGGATTACATTTTGTGCCATCTATTTTAATCTCTTTGAAACAATACTAGACGTAAATAAATTTGTACGTAAATTGATGTTAAGGAAACATTTTTTTGGAGCAAATGACAAGATGACACAAATGGATCATGATAAAGGTTTAATGGGTGAAGTAAAACATAAAACAAAAAATTAAGTTTTGTCATGTTTCAGAATGGTGTACAATTATTGATTTGCAACATTTATCTCATGAAAATGAGAGAGGTGGATCAGATCTGGTTGATGAATAAGACATCAAACTAAATGATCTTAAAACGAAAAGCAACTTTTACCCGGTACAGACTAGACCTAAGGTCTTAGATGTTTTCCAGAAAACAGTGGAGGATAAGTTGAGAAATCTTAGTAAGAGAAAGTAAAAAACAACAACATACCAACCTAACATCTAAAGAGAAATTAGCTTTGAAACCTTAGCCAATGATGAAAGCATAATAACAGGGGTATCAGATAAGGGGGGCAATGTTGTCATTCTAAATAAAGTAGAAATAAAGAATTTTGAAGCAAAAATACAGTTAAATGATAGGGAAGTCTATACCAGATGAAAAGAAATACCAACACAAAAATTAAAAAATGAACTAGTTGGTATAATATTAATAGCCAGACATAATATTATTATTATTACATCAAGACAAGAGATTCATCTGACACAATATCCAGTAACTCCCATCTTTCATTATTTTCCGAAAATTCATAAGGACCGAGTTTGTCCCCCTGGACGTCCCATCGTTGCTGGGATTAACTCCCTTAATGAACCATTATCAGATCTAGTGGATACATTTCTAAAGCCCCTGGTAAAGAATCTGCCCAGTCACATACAGGACACTACAGCATTGTTAATAAAATTAAATGAGGTGAAATGGAAGTCCACATTTAATCTATGTAATCTATGCAAACAAATCCAATCTGCCGCAGCTTGAGGCAGTGCTCCAAGACCAGTTCACAGAGGTAGAAAAGTGGATCTCAAAAAACAAACTCTCCCTAAACACTGACAAAACTGTCACAATGATCTTTGGAACGGGTCCTAAATTACACAAATTACAAATTTCCCATCTACGCATCAAAACAAAATCAAATGGCACACTGACCGCAGTCCACTCTCTTAAATACTTGGGTATGTTGTTAGACCCCAATCTATCTTTTGGCCTCCACATAGAAAAACTTGCATCTAAACTCTATCCAAAATTAGGTGCCCTGTACAGAAACAAATCCTGCCTCAGCCCTACAATAAAGGAAAAGATTGTACAGCAAATGCTGATGCCTATCATGGATTATGCAGATGTAGTATATGCACCTGCACTGCAAACTCACCTTAATAAACGTAATACATTGTATAACTCATTCTGCCGCTTTGTGCTACAATGTAACTACAGGACCCACCATTGTGACATGCTAAAAGAACTAAACTGGCTGTCGCTGGAATCCAGACGCACCCTCCATCTTTCCAGCCTTCTGTTTAAGAGCTTTTCTGGGAAGCTTCCACCCTACCTGAGCAGAATGCTCTCCCCGGCTGTTCCCTCCTCCCATAACCTCCGATCCAGTACCAGCACATTATTTAGCTTGCCTCAATACAAAAAGAAAGCAGCTCAATCCTCCTTTTCCTACAGAGCACCACAATTATGGAACAACCTCCCGCACACTTCCCCAAGTCTAAAATCCTTTAGGAGATCCCTCTCTGCATATCTCAAAACAGAATGAATCTGTCATGGTTGATTATATATTTCCTACCTGTTCTATGTTAAATTTTGCATATATTATGTATTAATATTGTTTTTGTATTTTATTGTACCCTATTGTATCAATGCAATGTTTTGTGGACCCAGGACATACTTGAAAACGAGAGAAATCTCAATGTATCCTTCCTGGTAAAATATTTTATAAATAAATTTAGATTTGTAGTAGTAGATCATCTCTTTATACATCAATTTGACATGAAAAAATGGTTAACAGCTGCAGAGTTCTTTATTGATTTCCACAGAGGCTATGAACCTGCCACTAAACAATTTCTCTTGAGATCTATTGAATTTTTGTTGACTCATAATTTTTTTATGTTTCAGGTGGATTACTATCTCCAGAGACATGGGACAGCTATGGGGGCCATTTTTGCCCACTCCTATGCCAACCTTTTTATGGGTTGGTGGGAGCTGTCCCACATATATGGAGATGCAAATCCCTTCAAAAGATCGGATTATTCATTATTATAGGTACATAGATGATTTGTTTTTTATCTTTGAAGGAGATGCGGATATGGCTAATTATTTTTGTGATTATCTTAATCACAATAAATGTGACATAGAGGCCTATTTATCAAAGGTCTTGCGGAACTGATCCGACAGTACGGATCAGGTCTGCAAGACCTCGCTGAATGCGGAGAGCAATACGCTCTCCGTATTCAGCATTGTACCAGCAGCTCAAAAGAGCTGCTGGTGCAACGCCGCCCCCTGCGAGTCTTCAGACTTCTGGCGAGTCTGAAGACTCACCAGAAACACGGGCCGACAAGCTCCATATGGAGCTTGATAAATGGGCCTCTTAGTATTTTTGGGGGAACATAACTGTGTGTCTATTAACTTTTTAGATTTGACTATCAAATGCAATGTAGTGAATGGAACAGTAGAGATCTCTCTGTATAGGAAATCATCTGCAGGAAATACTACTCTGGGTTTTGACTCCTGTCATCACAGACATGTATTGAGAGGGATACCAAAAGGTGAATTTATAAGAGCTAAAAGAAATTGCACCAAAGAGGAAGATTATCAAGAGCAAGCAAAAGTGATAACTTCTAGACTAAAAGAAAGAGGGTGTCATGATAATATCCTGAATGAAGCAAAAGAAGTAAAGAGGATGTCCCTAGAGACAAATAATTAAGATATGGACAGAACCCTACAGGTAATATACACAACAGAAGCCCAAATTCAAATAGCTCAGACTATAAAACAATCTGTAGCATCATCAGAGAATCAATTCCTATTTTACACTCAGTTATCAAACAAATTATACAGGCGGGATGTGACTTTTTTCCCAGAAGAGGCTAAACATTGGCCAATTTCCTCTCACCCTCAGATTTATCTTCTAAAAAAACCTCTAAGAGCTGGTTAACCGGAAGAAAGGGGTTCTATAAGTGAAAAACTTGCAATCATGTAACAGAAAGAAGTACTTTTAAATCGACCACAACAGGTTGTTAATATAATATAAACTATTACATTAATTGTTCCACTACTCATGTGGTTTATTTATTTATATGCTTAGTGTGCTTGAAACAAAACGTAGGAAAAACAAAAAGACCTATCAAAGATAGGTTTTTGGAACATCAAGGCACTTAAACAACTTCACAAATCTAATACTACCATCTTAAAAGTACAGGGTATAGATCATGTTCCTATATGGAAGAGAGGGGGGCAATTGTGAAACTAAACTCAATAAAAAGGTAAGTATTCTGGATTTTCTCCCTAAATACAAGTAGTCCTCTGGGACTCAACATGAGGAGGGATCTAGATTTATTTACATGAGGAGAAAAGAAACCTCTCTGAGTATAAATTCGATATGAGCACCTGTAGGCTACATATGAATATTATGAATTCTGGGCTAAGGAATGGCTTCCCTAATACTTATGGTCCCTAGGGACTGCATATACACAAAAAGAGAGCATCAATTTCTAATAATAATCTATCGAAAGCAAATGGAAATTATAAATACAAACAATATTAATGTCCAAATAACTGGCAACATTTAATACATACAAATATAATAAGGAAATGTTATATTGTTATCTATTAGAATTAATTTGGAGGTGAAAAATTACATGAATTTATAAGTAAAAAGGATTATGTTAAAAATTGATCTATGTATAAATTAACAGCATTATATTATTGTTACATTATGAGCAATCAAGAGGATGAGAAATTTTCAATGTATTTAACATTTAAATTTGTGTGATGTATATATCTTTAAATGTTTGTAATATATAACGTATGAACAGATCTGGTATGCAGTGAACAAGTGCACGAAACGTGTCTGCGTGAGGCTCTGTCCACTCGTTCTGTTTATTTTGTGTGCTGTTTGGATTACAGACTATCAGCTAGATTACGAGTTAAGCGTTATGAGTCAAATAGTAGTGTTATGGCCCATAACACATAATTTTCTCTAATGTAGCCATTACAAGTTTAAAAAATCCTCCGTAGCGCCACAAAAATCCCCATCTACGCCCAAATCCATAACGCTCTCCCAGTCCAATAGTTATTAATATATCGCTACCATAAACATTCACGAATCACTTCAAAAATATTATACAAAGTACACTTACACTCATACAAACACTGTACACTATTTTTTTTTTTTTTAAACAAAATTATAACAGATCAAAGTTACGAGATCTCGGGTGTTAGAAAAAAAAAGCACACAAAGCCATTTTACATTGACTTACATAGACATACATGAACTTACACTCATTTAGCTACATCTACGTACAAATATCATCACATACATACAGAATTCGATACATACAAAGAATATACAGCACATTACGTACACAAAACATTTTTTAAACATGAAATTATCACAATTTCAGGTACTTTTTCACAGAATGACATGACATCACTCACTTTACGCTCAACAGAAGTGTACTTGGAAGTTTTTTTCTTTCAATTTCTAACGTCCATTGACTTCTATGGGGAATACGTGCTCGTGCACGCGACCGGCCTCTTTTCGTAACGAACACAATATTTTTCTCTTTTAAAACTTGTAATGGCAGCGTAATAATTGTTGCGCTAATTAATTTATTCTTGCGTAGGTCCCGCAATGACAAATAGATCACAAAATATCTTATTTTACACTGGAGTTAGGTATTTTACATGTGTGAACATCACTACAACATCAAAATCTTTTATGAAATTACATTACATCAACTATAAATCACGAACAATTGTATCATCACCAATACGAAATCAGTTTCAAGAATTTACGTCTATTATATAATTTCATGTATTCTATTCATATGCTTGGATGAACAGCATATCTGGATAGGCTCACCAGATGATGATTGATTGCTGCACATACATGCCTTTTGTCATTGCCTCATACATGTCCATTGCTATTCATGCAACAAACCATATAGAAACAATGAACACATTTACGTCATAGAAGTACATTGGAAGGTTGTTTAACATTGGATTCTCTCTCTGAATCATGAAAGATAAATTATGGCTTTAGTGTCCCTTTAACATCAGGATTTCAATATAATATAACATTAGGATTTCCGTATAATTATAAGATATCATTAGTAAATATTATAGTTGTCGCTTTTTTGGAAGGAACAACAATGCTATACTGCTTTATATAGTTAAACATAAATACATATATGTACATAACACACATCACACAACAACAAAACACACATTTATCTTTTTAATCATCAGATAATAAGAATGTTGCAAACTATGACAAGAGAACGAAGATTTGGAAATTAGACAGGCATGTTGCTAATATGATGACATCATTCTAAGCTTCAAACATACAGATTCCAGCATTAGGACTTTACCGCCCCTTTCATCAGTTTCTCGCTCAATATTACATATACGTAGACAAGAGGGTTGGAAGATCTTCATTATTATTGCGATTTCTATAGGACACATAAAATATTGAAATCTCGACAATATATATAATATTATAGATGTCAGCCGTTATTTTATCGTTTTGCAACAATATTGCAGCAACACTGATCAATCAGATTCTCTGCCATGTCTATGCACACATTATATACAAGTATGCACTTTCAATCATGTTAACGTGGATGTGTGGTTTTTAACAAACACAAAAAAAAAGTCCACTTTAAAAGCATTTGCTTCGCTCAGATACAATCGAGTGTATAGAATCTCTCACTCTCTCACTCTCTCATTTTTTTTTCAGGTAAAAGAGCTGATTTTATGGGGTAATGCCCCGCAAAAGGCCCTTTTAAGGGCTATTGGCAGTTTAGTGTAGGCTAGAGTTTTTTTTATTTTGGGGGGCTTTTAGATTAGGAGTAATTCATTTTTATTTTGGATAATTTCGGTTTTTTTTTATTTTGTGCAATTTAGTGTTTATTTTTTTGTAATTTAGATAATTGTACTTGATTAATTTAATTTTTTTTATTTTATTGTAATGTTAGTTTTTAGTGTAAGGCAGGTTAGGTTTTATTTTACAGGTAAGTTTGTATTTATTTTAACTAGGTAGTTATTAAATAGTTAATAACTATTTACTAACTAGTCTACCTAGTTAAAATAAATACAAACTTACCTGTGAAATAAAAATAAAACCTAAGCTAGCTACAATCTAACTATTAGTTATTTTGTAGCTAGCTTAGGTTTTATTTTACAGGTAAGTATGTATTTAGCTTTAAATAGGTTATTTAGGTAATAATTGTAAGTTTTATTTAGATTTATTTTAATTATATTTAAGTTAGGGGGTGTTAGGGTTAGACTTAGGGTTAGACTTAGGGTTACGTTAGGGTTAGGTTTAGGGGTTAATATACTTATGTAGTGATTTATGTAGTGATGCGGGAGGGCGGCGGTTTAGGGGTTAATAGGTTTATTATAGCGGCGGTGTGGGCGGACGGCAGATTGGGGGTTAATAATATTTAAATAGTGTTTGCGATGCGGGAAGGCGATGGTTTAGGGGTTAATAAGGTTATTATAGTGGCGACAATGTCGGAGCGGCAGAATATGGGTTAATAAATTTTTTAAGTGGTGGTGATGTCCGGAGTGGCAGATTAGGGGTTAATAATTTTATTTTACTATTTGCGATGCGTGAGGGTCTCGGTTTAGGGGTTAATAGGTAGTTTATGGGTGTCAGTGTACTTTTTAACATTTTAGTTATGAGTTTTATGGTACAGCTTTGTAACTTAAAACTCATAACTACTGACTTTAGATGGCGGTACGAACCTTGTGGTTATAGATTGTACCACTCACCTTCTGGCCTCCCAGGGAAACTTGTAATACCTGCACTATGAAAATCCCATTGAAAAATGACTTTTTTAAAAGGGCAGTACTGACGTTGCGTGATGGCCAAAAAGGTGTGCCGTACACCTATACCTGCAAGACTTGTAATAGCGGCGTTAGGGAAAAAGCAGCGTTATAAAGCATAACTATGCTTTTTCACTCATAACGCCAAACTCATAATCTAGCTGTTAGTTATTTATCAATCCTACATCACCATAGACATCTCATACCCGTTAATTTCTTATAGGAGTTGTAGGTCATTTTTTGTCACTGCCGTAATAATTTTCATCTGTCAGAATCTATATAACTCTTTCAGAGCTTATCACTAGTCATCAGTGGCTATCTACACATGGAGGGTTTGGGCTTATGTCCATGTTCATTTTTATTTCCAATCAGTACTCACATCATCATATCTATCAGCCTACACATACTTAGTTACTACTCATACTCTATATATAAGAGGTTTAGACATGTTGCATATTTCCTTAGCCTTATATATATCTAGATAACCTACACTCTTGAATTATCTCATAGGAGTTTAAGGTTATTTCTTAACACAATCACTTTAGGATTGTGTCATGCTTGGAAATCCTTTTGGTCCTTAGGTTTGTGCGCATCCAGGGAATGAGGCTTGTTTTAATTTTTTAGATAACGGGGTTGTTTCGTCTTAAATAACAGTATAAATCAAATTGCCCACCTAGTAGGCATTTCACCTTTAATACATAATTTATTTTTCAACATTCGATCACAGAATGCCGTTGATTTAGCCTCCTTTAGCTTTTGTAGCCTTCCATTGCATAGGTTTGTGCACACATAGTGAACGGTTTTATGTCTGGAGGAGTGACATAGTCGCCATCCCTCATGCTGGGCTTAGTGGCTAGTCCTGATTGGGTCTGAGGATACACACCCCAGACACGGGGGCGGGACCCAGTAGCTTGGTGTGATGGTGGTGATCATGCCGCATATTACAAACTGAAAACCTCAGATTTTATATATTCATTCCATGTTTTTAATGTGCGTGTTTGTGTTCACTTATACTTATTGATGTTGTGTTTACATATTACTGTTGAGGTTTTGTTGCCATAGTAACCCTTGTAATTAGGACACACTCACAGATGGTTTCATTTTATGTGCAAACTTACGTATGTAATAGTATCTCTAGCCCAGATGATGATGTTTGTCTAATTAACAAATCATAGGATTGGAAAGGGTTTATATAGCAAGTGTATCATTCATTATTATATTGTATAGCCTGAAGAAACAGCCCCTGAGAGGCTGAGAAACGCCTTGCTCTGTTTTTGAATAAAGAATTGTTTTTATGATACACTTGCTGTTTTTTGGAATTTTTTATCCTGTGGAGCTGGGGGTGGATCCTGTTTGCTAGAGAGTGCAGTCTACTGGGCGACTGAGAGGTCCCAGATTGCTTTTACTGCACCTGGAGGTGTGCTACACATTGTAAGTGTTACCCATTACACCAATTTTGCCTGAATTTACTGTACTAGGCTATGGTAGCTTTGCACTTTCACTTCTAAGAACTAGTGATTCACCTGCCTACCTCCTGACCGGTGTTTCTGGTCTGTTGTCACACAGTGAGCTGGACCACTGCTTTAGTTCCAATTTGCCGCACTAGCACCTCTGGGTGCTTCTCCCTTGTGAGTACCTTTATTTATTACTTTGAATAATCCCTTGTTTGATGTACTAGGCCATGTTGGCACCTCTGTGTTCTTTTTTCTCCAGGGACTGACCATCCTTTTGACAAGAGTGCTGCCTCCACATTAGGATACCAAGGACATTTTTGTTTTATTGTATCATCTCGTATTGGTTGATGTGTGTACATTTTGTATATTTTTATTTATGGTGTTTTTCTTTTCTTTTCTTTTTGGCATTTCTATTGATCTATTAGCGAGGTAGTGCCCCCTATGGGAATTTTGTATTTCTTACATATTTTCCATTATTTGTCTGGGTGAACTTGTTAGATGCAAGTGACAGTGTAGCTTAATTTTATATTCACATAATAATATCTATCATTCATTTTTTTAAAAAGTTTAATATATTCTTAAAATAAATCTAGCTTAGTTATTATGGTATTGTTATTTGCAAGGTAACCTAGGTAGATTAAATGATCTTTAAAGAAAACATGATAGCTAAGTTTATTTTCACATTTAGATAGAGCTAGTTATTGTATGCCATATTGATGACTTTTCACTCTAGTGGAGTCATTTGAAGGGACAGTTAACTCATAGATATTTCAAAATATATTATCTCACAATTATCCTCTTTACCTGCTGGAGTGTATAAAATTGTTTACAAGAGTTTCCATTACCCTTAATTTTGATTTTCAAATAGTTTATTTCTCCTATGGTTTCTCCACCTATTCATAATGTTTTTGGCCTTAAGGCAAAGCTGGGTAAACACAGCCATTATAAGATATTACACTCCCAGTGGGGCATACAATATATAAGGTAATACAATGTAAATTTATTTTTTGGTTGATTAATTTACAGATAGAAGAAGAAGTATATATATGTACACAATGTGATAAAGTTAGGAGATCAGATTATATCTACAAGCTCAAAACATTTTATTTTGTTGTGGCTTCAAAACACAAAATAAGAATTCATATACAAACCGTAACAATTTAATTTCATACATTATATACTCTGCTGCTGATTAAATAATAAGGAATTGTAAACACATTAAGTGAACCAAATATTATAGTATACTGTCCCTTTAAGAGACTGCACTGAATCATTAAAAAGCTCCATCAAAGGAGGGAGATAAGTGGCCAGTTTACATATAAGGTCCTAACACAGGCCAAGTGTATATTCATATAACAGGGTCGAGTATGACAAAATATGGAATGTGTATTAAAGTAAATATCTATTTTTGGTTTACTGTCCCTTTAAATGTATATAACCTTTCACGGGGTATACACTCATCTATTTAAATATATATTATTATATTAAGACATGACTGCATATTTATTTGTATAAATTAACATTGCATATTTACTATTAGAATAGTGGGTATTACATTTCATTACCTTTATATATAAGCATATTCTAACAGCACCATGATGACATAGTTTAAAATATATCTTATATCTTGCATTGTGATCAATATGTGTTGTGTCAGAAACAAGATTACTGTACATTGCACAAATTTATATATGTGCCACATGTACAGGGAGTGCAGTATTATTAGGCAAATGAATATTTTGACCACATCATTCTCTTTATGCATGTTGTCTTACTCCAAGCTGTATAGGCTCGAAAGCCTACTACCAATTAAGCATATTAGGTGATGTGCATCTCTGTAATGAGAAGGGGCGTGGTCTAATGACATCAACACCCTATATCAGGTGTGCATAATTATTAGGCAACTTCCTTTCCTTTGGCAAAATGGGTCAAAAGAAGGACTTGACAGGCTCAGAAAAGTCAACAATAGTGAGATATCTTGCAGAGGGATGCAGCATTCTTAAAATTGCAATGCTTCTGAAGCGTGATCATCGAACAATCAAGCGTTTCTTTCAAAATAGTCAACAGGGTCGCAAGAAGCGTGTGGAAAAACCAAGGCGCAAAATAACTCTCCATGAACTGAGAAAAGTCAAGCGTGCAGCTGCCAAGATGCCACTTGCCACTAGTTTGGCCGTATTTCAGAGCTGCAACATCACTGGAGTGCCCAAAAGCACAAGGTGTGCAATACTCAGAGACATGGCCCAAGGTAAGAAAGGCTGAAAGACGACCACCACTGAACAAGACACACAAGCTGAAACATCAAGACTGGGCCAAGAAATATCTCAAGACTGATTTTTCTAAGGTTTTATGGACTGATGAAATGAGAGTGAGTCTTGATGGGCCAGATGGATGGGCCCGTGGCTGGATTGATAAAGGGCAGAGAGCTCCAGTCCGACTCAGATGCCAGCAAGGTGGAGGTGGAGTACTGGTTTGGGCTGGTATCATCAAAGATGAGCTTGTGGGGCCTTTTCGGGTTGAGGATGGAGTCAAGCTCAACTCCCAGTCCTACTGCCAGTTTCTGGAAGACACCTTCTTCAAGCAGTGGTACAGGAAGAAGTCTGCATCCTTCAAGAAAAACATGATTTTCATGCAGGACAATGCTCCATCACACGCGTCCAAGTACTCTCCACAGCGTGGCTGGCAAGAAAGGGTATAAAAGAAGAAAATCTAATGACATGGCCTCCTTGTTCACCTGATCTGAACCCCATTGAAAACCTGTGGTCCATCATCAAATGTGAGATTTACAAGGAGGGAAAACAGTACACCTCTCTGAACAGTGTCTGGGAGGCTGTGGTTGCTGCTGCACGCAATGTTGATGGTGAACAGATCAAAACACTGACAGAATCCATGGATGGCAGGCTTTTGAGTGTCCTTGCAAAGAAAGGTGGCTATATTGGTCACTGATTTGTTTTTGTTTTGTTTTTGAATGTCAGAAATGTATATTTGTGAATGTTGAGATGTTATATTGGTTTCACTGGTAAAAATAAATAATTGAAATGGGTATATATTTGTTTTTTGTTAAGTTGCCTAATAATTATGCACAGTAATAGTCACCTGCACACACAGATATCCCCCTAAAATAGCTATAACTAAAAACAAACTAAAAACTACTTCCAAAACTATTCAGCTTTGATATTAATGAGTTTTTTGGGTTCATTGAGAACATGGTTGTTGTTCAATAATAAAATTAATCCTCAAAAATACAACTTGCCTAATAATTCTGCACTCCCTGTATTATGCTCTAGTTGTTATTCAAAGTGTTATTTCCCTGTCTGGATTTATTTCGAAACAGGGACCAATAGTTATTTTTAGATATGCCATAGATTAATATTTTAAGAAATAGGACAAGTGAAAGACATCATTTTCTTTCCACTCACCTTGATGAACTAATGAATTTAATTTTCATATTAGTGGTCTAGCCTTCACATTTCGAAAGATATTATTTTAAATAGTTTTGAATAATTTTACTTGATAATACCAAAGATGTATATTTAAAGCTGATGTACAAATTGCGTTACATAATATTTATTTATATCATTATATATCATCAAGTCAATTTGACAAGCTCGGAGGGATCCAGCACCAATGCAGACCTGCCTTTGTAGGATGCTGGTAAGTCCATTTACTCATTCATACATCATTAAAGGTGTCTTTTGCAAAAAATATTCTGATCATGATTATGAAGAAGCATTCCATTTGAATAAAACTTATAATGTACTCCTCTAATTATATATATTTATTTTATTAGTTTAATATTAAGATCTCAAAGCTTCTTAGTCTACACCTTTGTGCTTCAGAACATGGATAGCACATGTTGATATTTTGTATAAATGTAGACAACAATCATCAAGCGATACACACATGATAACTATTAAATGTTCCGTGTACTATGCTTTTTTCCGGATTTACCAAATACAGACAATCACATTTAATTATTAATCATCGATAATTATATATTTTATTTCAATTGCATGCTCCATCGAAATGATGAAATTCCTAACTTTGTTTCAGTATCTCTTTAATGCAACATTGATGTGTGTCCTTGAGCTCAAGTAACACATGTTATAAGATTTAATTTTAATGTGTACATTATGTTTTACAGATATGGATGTTAAATGTGTGATGGAGGAGACTGTGGCTCCCTTGGAGTCTGATGGCACATCAAATATATATATAACAACATGTATATAACGTGTATTGCTTCAAAATCATACTATTGAATAAAACTAAAGTCTACCGCTTGGCCCCTTTAAAATATATAATTCCATTAATTTTCAAATACACTACTGCCCCCCCTTTCTATATCATGCAGACAGGAACATAGAAATTATGGATTTATTTGCTTATTTATGTATAAATTATCATGAATGACATCATGATGTCACATGCATATTACATGCAAACAACCAATAATCATCTTATGATTGTACAGTCATTGCTAATCATCTTTTGAGTGCCTAGATGCAGACCATCTGATTATGTCATCATTGTTCTGAGCTTTTCAGCCACTTCTAAGTAACATAAAACATAAATCATGTTGAAATTCATTGATTTTATTTCATGATGTATGATATGTAAAGGGATTTGAAAATTATTTATGTGTAGACTGTCCATTTCACTCAAACAAACATTAATATTCCTCTTACCTAAAAAGTTGAATTCAGAATGTTTCTATTAATATTGGGAGGACATACATTTAATCCTAATGTAAAAGATATATTCACAAAACATACTCTGTAAAAGTAATGTCAGATAGATACTATTCTATTCTTAATATTTAATATGAACGGTAGTATCTACCATGTATATATTCTGAATAGTAATTGATTGAACCATCAAGCTTAAAATAATTATATTTAAGATTACAAAGGCAATCATCTTAATCTATATGGTACTCAGTGATTACCTTGTTTCAAAGGCTATGTGAAGTGGCTATTTATATTTGATCATATTACACACTCATATTTTATCCAATTGGTGGAGTCTCTAAAATCAATCCACGGGCATGTGTCTAAAAGAACTCTATGGCGTTTCAATATCAAATGCATACATGCATAATGAAATATTATCAAAAAGAGAAATATCATATTGTATAATCATAAAGATTAGCACATAATGTTGACTTTGAAAAATAGGATTTTTAATGTATTAAATATTATTATAAATTAGACTTGCTTCAAATCAATCAATAACTTTAAACATAGTCATTATTGTGACTTTGTATAAATATTTTATGAGAAAATGAATACAGATTTTAAATGATGATGAATATTAATTTATTTCAATATAATAATATATTTTCATATAATATATGTTATTTATAAAATTGTATTATAGATATTCAGATGGACCTTCCTCTTCCTGGTCATCACCGCCCCCCCCCCCTCACCGCTCTTCCCATCCTGTCCCTTCCCAAAACCAACCTCCTGCCCCCCCCCTGTGCCACTCTCCCTGTCTTGCCCATCCTGCTCCTGCCCCACATGCACAGGCACCAACTGCCCAGGCCTCACCCTCCCCCACCTGTACAGGCTCCACCGGAGCAGGATGAACATGCCCTACCCTCGCCGCATTCCCTCCCACCAACACATTTACCCCTAATCCCCACCTTCCTTGTCCTAGGTGTCTGTTCCTTCTTCCCAGCCACAGATGTAAGTATCATTACAAATCAACATTAGAACATACATCTTAAAAGGGACATTATTACTGATCTAATTATACATAAATTGATTTTGAATAGGAATGTTTATTTATCAAACTTTCTCTTGTATGGTGTATCCAGTCCACGGGTCCATCCATTACTTGTGGGATATTCTCATTCCCAACAGGAAGTTGCAAGAGGACACCCCACAGCACGAGCTGTAATATAGCTCCTCCCCTAACTGTCATAGCCAGTCATTCTCTTGCAACTCTCAACAAGCTAGGATGTTGTAGGAGAGAGTGGTTAAATATAGTTAGTTTATTTTCTTCAATCAAAAGTTTGTTATTTTTAAATAGTACCGGAGTTGTGCTATTTTATCTCAGGCAGTAAATAGAAGAAGAATCTGCCTGAGGTTTCTATGATCTTAGCAGGTTGTAACTAAGATCCATTGCTATTCTCACATATGTCCTGAGGGGATTACACAGATGAGGTAACTTCAGCGAGAGAATGGCGTGCAGTTTATTCTGCTATCAGGTATGTGCAGTTATAATTTTTTCTAGAGATGGAAAACACTAGAAAATGCTGCTGATACCGGATTAGTGATTGGTGATAAAACTTTATTGGGGCCTAGTTTTTTCCACATGGCTGGCTTAAATTTTGACTAGAAACAGTTTTACTGAGGCTTTCCACTGTTATAGTATAAAAGTTACAGTTGGTGCAGTTAAAATTACAAATTGTGACATCCAGCTTCCCTCAGGAGTCCCCTGTATGCTATAAGACATCTCTAAAGGGCTCAAAGGCTTTCCAAAGTCATTTATTGGGGAAGGTAGGACCACAGCTTGCTGTGGCAGTTGGTTGTGACTGTTAAAAAAAAAAAAAAGTCTATTTCGTTTTTTTGATCCGTTTTTTTGATCTAAGGGGTTAATCATCCATTTGCAAGTGGATACAATGCTCTGCTAGCCTATTACATACACTGTAAAAATTTCGTTTGATTTACTGCATTTTTTTCTCTGTTTTTCAAATTCTGACAAAATTTGTTTCTCTTAAAGGCACAGTACGTTTTTTATATTTGCTTGTTAACTTGATTTAAGTGTTTTCCAAGCTTGCTAGTCTCATTGCTAGTCTGTATAAACATGTCTGACATAGAAGAAACTCCTTGTTCATTATGTTTAAAAGCCATGGTGGAACCCCCTCTTAGAATGTGTACCAAATGTACTGATTTCATTTTATGCAATAAAGATCATCTTCTGTTTTTAAAAAAATTATCACCAGAGGAATCTGACGAGGGGAAAGTTATGCCGACTAACTCTCCCCACGTGTCAGACCCTTTGACTCCCGCCCAAGGGACTCATGCTCAAATGGCGCCAAGTACATCTAGGGCGCCCATAGCGTTTACTTTACAAGACATGGCGGCAGTCATGGATAATACACTGTCAGCGGTATTAGCCAGACTACCTGAACTTAGAGGTTAGCGAGATAGCTCTGGGGTGAGACAAAATGCAGAGCATACTGACGCTTTAAGAAACATGTCTGATACTGCCTCACAATATGCAGAAGCTGAGGAAGGAGAGCTTCAGTCAGTGGGTGATGTTAATGACTCAGGAAAGATACCTGATTCTAATATTTCTACATTTAAATTTAAGCTTGAACACCTCCGCGTGTTACTTAGGGAGGTTTTAGCTGCTCTGAATGACTGTGATACCATTGCAGTGCCAGAGAAATTTTGTAGACTGGATAAATGCTTTGCAGTGCCGGTGTGTACTGATGTTTTTCCAATACCTAAAGGTTTACAGAAATTATTAATAAAGAATGGATAGACCAGGTGTGCCGTTCTCTTCCCCTCCTATTTTTAGAAAAATGTTTTCCAATAGACGCCACCACACGGGACTTATGGCAGACAGTCCCTAAGGTGGAGGGAGCAGTTTCTACTCTAGCAAAGCGTACTACTATCCCCTGTCGAGGACAGTTGTGCTTTTTTAGAGCCAATGGATAAAAAATTAGAGGTTACCTTAAGAAAATATTTATTCAACAAGGTTTTATCCTACAGCCCATTGCATGCATTGCCCCTGTCACTGCTGCTGCGGCGTACTGGTTTGAGTCTCTGGAAGAGGCTTTACAAGTAGAGACTCCATTGGATGACATACTTGGCAAACTTAGAGCACTTAAGCTAGCCAATTATTTTATTTCTGATGCATTGTTCATTTGAATAAACTAACGGCTAAGAATTCTGGTTTTGCTATACAGGCGCGCAGAGCGCTATGGCTTAAATCATGGTCAGCTGACGTGACTTTAAAATCTAAGCTACTTAACATTCCCTTCAAGGGGCAGACCACTATTCGGGCCTGGTTTGAAGGAGATTATTGCTGATATCACGGGAGGAAAAGGGTTGTGCCCTTCCTCAGGACAGGTCCCAAATCTAGGGCCAAACAGTCTAATTTTCGTGCCTTTCGAAACCTTCAAGGCAGGTGCGGCATCAACTTCCTCTAATAATAAACAAGAGGGAACTTTTGCTCAATCCAAGACGGTCTGGAGACCAAACCAGACCTGGAAAAAAGGTAAGCAGGTCAAAAAGCCTGCTGCTGCCTCTAAGACAGCATGAAGGAACGACCCCCCTATCCGGTAACGGATCTAGTAGGGGCAGACTTTCACTCTTCGCCCAGGCGTGGGCCAGAGATGTTCAGGATCCCTGGGCGTTGGAAATTATATCCCAGGGATATCTTCTGGACTTCAAAGCTTTCCCCCCCCAAAAGGGAGATTTCACCTTTCACAATTATCTGCAAACCAGATAAAGAGTGAGGCATTCTTACACTGTGTACGAGACCTCCTAGTTATGGAGTGATCCATCCAGTTCCAAAGGAGGAACAGGAACAGGGTTTTTACTCAAATCTGTTTGTGGTTCCCAAAAAAGAGGGAACCTTCAGACCGATTTTGGATCTAAAGATCTTAAACAAAATTCCTCAAAGTTCCGTCGTTCAAGATGGAAAACTATTCGTACCATCCTACCACTGATCCAGGAGGGTCAATATATGACTAACAGTGGATCTAAAGGATGGCTTATCTTCACATTCCGATACACAAAGATCATCATCGGTTTCTCAGGTTTGCCTTTCAAGACAGGCATTACCAGTTGTAGCTCTTCCCTTTGGATTAGCTACAGCCCCAAGAATCTTTACAAAGGTTCTAGGGTCGCTTTTGGCGGTCCTAAGGCCGCGGGGCATAGCAGTAGCCACTTATTTAGACAACATCCTGATACAGGCGTCAAACTTCCAAATTGCCAAGTCTCATACGGACGTAGTACTGGCATTTCTGAGGTCTCATGGGTGGAAAGTGAACGAGGAAAAGTGTTCTCTATCCCCACTCACAAGAGTTTCCTTTCTAGGGACTCTGATAGATTCTGTAGAAATGAAAATTTACCTTGACGGAGTCCAGGTTATCAAAGCTTCTAAATTCCTGTCGGGTTCTTCATTCCATTCCGCGCCCTTTGATGGCTCAGTGTATGGAAGTAATCGGCTTAATGGTAGCGGCAATGGACATAGTGCCGTTTGCACGCTTACATCTCAGACCGCTGCAACTATGCAGGCTCAGTCAGTGGAGCGGGGATTACACAGATTTGGCCCCTCAACTGATTCTGGACCAAGAGACCAGGGATCCTCTTCCTTGGTGGCTATCTCGGGTCCATCTGTGCAAAGGTATGACCTTCGCAGGCCAGATTGGACTATTGTAACAACAAATGCCAGCCTTCTAGGTTGGGGTGCAGTCTGGAACTCCCTGAAGGCTCAGGGATCGTGGACTCAGGAGGAGTCTCTCCTTCCAATAAATATTCTGGAACTAAGAGCGATATTCAAGGCTCTTCAGGTTTGGCCTCAGTTAGCAACTCTGAGGTACATCAGATTTCAGTCGGTCAACATCACGAATGTAGCTTACATCAACCATCGAGGGGGAACAAGAAGTTCCCTAGAGATGTTAGAAGTTTCAAAAATAATTCACTGGGCAGAGATTCACTCTTGCCACCTATCAGCTATCCATATCCCAGGTGTAGAGCACTGGGAGGCGGATTTTCTAAGTCGTCAGACTTTTCATCCGGGAGAGTGGGAACTCCATCCGGAGGTATTTGCACAACTGATTCTCCGTTGGGGCAAACCAGAACTGGATCTCATGGCGTCTCGCCAGAACGCCAAGCTTCCGTGTTACGGATCCAGGTCCAGGGATCCCAAGGCGACACTGATAGATACTCTAGCAGCGGCCTTGTCTTTCAACCTGGCTTATGTGTTTCCCACCGTTTCCTCTGCTCCTCGACTGATTGCCAAGATCAAGCAGGAGAGAGCATCGGTGATTCTGATAGCACCTGCGTGGCCATGCAGGACCTGGTATGCAGATCTAGTAGACATGTCATCCTTTCCACCATGGTCTCTGCCTCTGAGACAGGACCTTCTACTTCAGGGTCCTTTCAACCATCCAAATCTAATTTCTCTGAGGCTAACTGCCTGGAGATTGAATGCTTGATTTTATCAAAGCGTGGCTTCTCCGAGTCAGTTATTGATACCTTAATACAGGCACGAAAGCCTGTCACCAGGAAAATTTACCATAAGGTATGGCGTAGATATCTTTATTGGTGTGAATCCAAGGGTTACTCATGGAGTAAGGTCAGGATTCCTAGGATTTTATCTTTTCTCCAAGAAGGTTTGGAAAAAGGATTGTCAGCTAGTTTCTTAAAGGGACAGATTTTTGCTCTGTCCTATTCTTTTGCACTAGCGTCTGCAGATGTTCCAGACGTTTCAGGCATTTTGTCAGGTTTTAGTTTGAAATCAAGCCTGTGTTTTTAAACCTGTTGCTCCACCATGGAGCTTAAACTTGGTTCTTAAGGTTCTTCAAGGAGTTCCATTTGAACCTCTTCATTCCATAGATATCAAACTTTTATCTTGGAAAGTTCTTTTTTTTTTTTGTGGTAGCTATTTCCTCGGCTCGTAGAGTCTCTGAGCTATCTGCCTTACAATGTGATTCTCCTTATCTGATTTTTCATACGGATAAGGTAGTCCTGCGTACCAAACCTGGGTTCTTACCTAAGGTGGTATCTAACAAGAATATCAATCAAGAGATTGTGGTTCCATCCTTGTGTTACACAATCTGGACGTGGTCTGTGCTTTAAAGTTTTACTTACAAGCTACTAAAGATTTTTCGTCAAACATCTGCTTTGTTTGTTGTCTACTCTGGACAGAGGAGAGGTCAAAAGGCTTTGGCAACCTCTTTTTCTTTTTGGCTAAGAAGCTTAATCCGCATAGCCTATGAGACTGCTGGACAGCAGCCTCCTGAAAGGATTACAGCTCATTCCACTAGAGCTGTGGCTTCCACTTGGGCCTTTAAAAATGAGGCTTCTGTTGAACAGATTTGCAAGGCGGCGACTTGGTCTTTGCTTCATACTTTTTCAAAACTTTAGAAATTTGATACTTTTGCTTCTTCGGAGGCTATATTTGGGAGAGGTTTTACAGGCAGTGGTTCCTTCCATTTAAGTTCCTGCCTTGTCCCTCCCTTCATCCGTGTACTTTAGCTTTGGTATTGGTATCCCACAAGTAATGGATGATCCGTGGACTGGATACACCTTACAAGAGAAAACACAATTTATGCTTACCTGATAAATTTATTTCTCTTGTGGTGTATCCAGTCCACGGCCCCGCCCTGTCATTTTAAGGCAGGTAATTTTTAAATTTAAACTACAGTAACCACTACACCCTATGGTTCCTCTCTTTCTCGGCTTGTTTTCGGTCGAATGACTGGCTATGACAGTTAGGGGAGGAGCTATATTACAGCTCTGCTGTGGGTGTCCTCTTGCAACTTCCTGTTGGGAATGAGAATATCCCACAAGTAATGGATGATCCGTGGACTGGATACACCACAAGAGAAATAAATTTATCAGGTAAGCATAAATTGTGTTTTTCTTTATTTTATGAATGTAAATGTTTCATATTCAGGGGAGGGCTGGCAGCCTTAGGCCTGGGGGGGGGGAGGAAATCCAATCAAGTGGCCCATTGCACCAATGAATCAGCTCACAGCCACAGGACCCACAGCCAGCAGGACCCACCACAGGCCACAGCAGGACCCACTGCAGAACCCATAGCCAGCAGACCCACAGCCAGCAGGACCCACCACAGGCCACTGCAGGACCCACTGCAGGACCCACAGCCAGCAGGAACCACCAGGAATAACCTTTACTGAAGCCAACTGAGAACAGATAGTGCATGTTCACTTCCAATTCTTGGAATTAGCAAAAACTTCCTTTTCAAAGTCTAACTACAGAAAAGGGTGCAAAATAATGAATGTTTATTGCAAAGGTGTTTTACTAGACTTAAAATGTATTGTAATCTCAAAGTGTTTACATTCCTTAAAAAATGTGGGCTGGTGGAATGTGCCAGCCAGGGGATTTTTTCCAGAGGTTAAAGGAAAGTTTTTGAGTAGTTTTTTTTCTGCAATGATTTTAAACCACTGATTTTTTTTTATTGATTTTTTTAGCACATTCATTGCCTCTTTAAAAATACGGTGACCATGTAGGCTGGTAGAATTGAGGGTCTGTACACACCGGATTAACAACTAAATAAAAAAACATCTAAAATTTCTTCTAAACTAAATTAGCCTACAGTTAGAGCGAACACACGTTACCTTTTATTTGAATGCTGGATTGAGTGTGTTCAGCCCTCATGTACACCTCAAGCCATGTTGCTTTCATATTTAAATTACTGATCTCCCATATTAACACCTAGCATGGTACAATCACCGGATGCCAATGAGACACAAAAATGGGCCCTGCATGTATTCTTACCTAATAAGCAGTAAATAATGTAATATATGAATGTACAAAGTACTCACGGCATCCCACACCAGCACTGCCACCCCGAGGTTGGTGCCATAGTGCTGGGTTATACACAGGACTGCCACTAGAAATTTTGGGGCCCCTTACTAAAGCAGTGTCAAGCGTCAATCCCCCCCCATATTCATACTTTGGCCAAAAAAAATCGTGCCTGCAACCATGTCAAGGTAGACTCTAGGAAAGGGAAAATAAAAGACTTTCTAATATATTTTCTTTACTTATAGTAAACAAGAGTCCTTTAGTTTAATCTTAATACACTGAAAGGGACATGAAACACAATTTTTTTCTTTCACAATTCAGATAGAATTTACAATTTTAAACAACTTTGCAATGTATTTATATTGTCAAATTTGCTTTGTTCTCTTGGTATCCTTTATTATTATTATTATTATTAATATTATTATTTTTAGTTATTTGTAGAGTGTCAACATATTCTGCAGCCCTATAAACATAGATATAATATGCATTTTTAAGAGACAAATGGGTAGGGGGGCCCTACCAAGAGTTGCACTGTTCAGCTTTCTTTAAGGTAATCTATAAAGCAGCTGGGGTTGTATGCTTATGTGCTTATTCAGGCGCAGCAGTGCACTACTGGGAGATAGTGGCTGCATATATGCTTCTTGTCATTGTCTCATCTATTGTTTATCTAGCTCTCAGTAGAGCAATGCTGTCCCTTCAAGAAAATATAGCAAGAAAATGAAGCAAATTTGATCAAATACTGTAAGTCAAATGGAATGTTTTTTATTAAACTGTATGCTGTATCTGAATCATGGATAAAAACAACATTGGGTTTCATGTCCCTTAAAGTTACAGATAAATAATACTGCAAGAATGCAAATGCAATCAAAAGCTTCACAATGTATGCACATGTTTAATAACTTAAAGGGACATGAAACCCAAATTTTTTCTTTTAAAGATTCAGATAGAGCATACATTTTTAACAACTTTCCAATGTATTTTTATTATCAATGTTGCTTCATTTTCTTGGTATCCTTTATTGAAGAAGCAGCAATGTAATACCAGTAGCTAGCTGAACACATTGTTAAGCCAATGACAATAGATATACATGTGCAGCCTCCAATAAGCAGCTAGCTCCCAGATCCTAAGCATACTTAGGTATCTTTTCAGCAAAGGATACCAAGACAACTCAGCAAATTAGATAATAAAAGTAAATTAAGAAGTTGTTTAAAATTGTGTGCTCTATCTGAACCATGAAAGTAAAATGATGGGTTTCTTGTCCCTTTAACAAAAATGCTTCAGAAAGCCTTTTTTTTTTTTAGCTAATTCCTCCTAGAACCAAGAAATGAATAACTTAGAAAAAAACCAGACCAGGCACAGCTTATCGGAATTAACACTAACACAAAATGCTTTTAAAAGATAACATGCTTCCATATTTCCATGCAGCCCTGCTCACTAGCCCTGGGGTACACAACTCCAATTGCAGAATTGTATATAAAATGTACAGCCTAGCAAGGGACTGTTATCTACAGTTAAAGTGATGGTAAATTTGCCTCCAGAACTTCACATATTCTGAAAGCTCTTCTCCTAACTAGCATATCGATATCCTTATTTGGTTCCAAAGTCAAATGTACTATTAATACTCAGCATTTTTGTCAGGCTATAATACCTCGTTTAATGCAGCCTCTCTCAACAATTTTGCTTAGGCTTCTTTGACTGACAGCTCTTTCAGCCAGTCAGAGCCTCACCATGCGCCATGTGAATTAATCATAGCACGCTCCTGTGCTTCGAACGCTGCTTACCCTATTTGGGCAACAGAAACCGTGATTACTGTTTTCAGCATCACTGTTTCTGTTGCGCAAATAGCGTAGGGAGTTGCGCGTGTGCTGCAGTTCAACTTCTAGGCAGCGTTCCAAGCACGGGAGCGTGCGATGATTAATTTACATGGGGCGCATGGTGAGGCTCTGACTGGCTGAAAGAGCTGTCAGTCAAAGAAGCCTAAGCAAAATTGTTGAGAGAGGCTGCATTAAACGAGGTATTATAGCCTGACAAAAACGCTGAGTATTAAAAGTACATTTGACTTTGGAACCAAATAAGGATATTGATATGCTAGTTAGGAGAAGAGCTTTCAGAATATGTGAAGTTCTGGAGGCAAATTTACCATCACTTTAAACATCATACAGTAAAGCAATGCATAGGTGACAAATACTGCTGCTGTGAATGGGAATAAAAAAACCTCTTAATTTTCCATGTAGGAGACCCAGATAATATACAACATAAACTGAAATGGCTTATCCCAAGGCTTCAGCTAAAATAAAAGCTGCACACTACACAGTGTTAGCTGTATTCTACATGAGGCTCTCACTGTAGCCCCACACACTAGCTGAGAGCACATTTATGTCCTTACTGTTTAGTAGAGGAGGCCACACATGGTTCTAGCAGCTCACACTGATGCAAGCAGCCTTTCCCTCCATTCATTGAGACTGCGCTCTGAGCCTGTTTGACTAGGATTGGAAAAGCCTGCCCTAAGCCCTTCCCCCTCAGCACATGGCCTGTCAGTGCCATAGAGAGAAAGGTTGCTCCACTGCTTCTTATGTGTATACAGCTGCACCCCCTGCTGGCCGCTATTAAAATTACAATAAAAAAAAAGCAGCAGCCGTTTTAACATGATTTAGCGCAGCCTGGGGGGCAATTGCCCCCCTGCCCATCCTCATTTTTTATTATCTAAATGATATTGCCTAGATGTTGGATATAAATTATGCATATATGCCAATATTTAGTATTTGTTATCAACGCCCTTTTCCCAGTGTGTCATAAACCAAAGAAATAATGCTTTGCCAATAGGGTTTTTAGTTTATTTAATATCTTAATGGTTTATCTATGAAGAACATATTTAATGTGTTATTCTTCTTCTCTATAGCATATTTTATTATAATCCTGATTTGTATTTTAATTAGTACAATGTCTCTTTGCTATATTTGTATTATGTTCTGTAATTAATAATAATTTTTAATATTTATTTTTGTTTAGGTTGTGACTCAGCATGGTTGATGCTAGAGGCTCTAGCAAGTTTGGAGCGAACCATGTGGAGTTGACATCAGTTGCTGGGGAGGATGCATGACTCCATGCTTCTGCAGCTGCGGATTAATCAACTGATGCTAACACCCATCATTTGTATGGATGCAAGGCAACAAGCCGCAGCTGCAGAAGCTCAGGCCGAGGAAGGTGAGGATGATGCCCCAGTAAGTGGAAGATCCGGAGATGACCCGAGGGAGCATAAATAACTTCTCCATCCACATGTTATATTTGTTGCACATTGGCAAAGTTTATTTTTTTATTATTTGTCATTGTTGTGCCTGTTGCACTGTTTCACCTTGTCAGATGGCTCCAAAGGGGCTATGCTGGCCTTTGTTTACCCTTGTCAACTCCCTGAAAGGACTGTGATGCACTATGTCACCTTGTCAGATGACTCCAAAGGGGCTATGCTGGCCTTTTTTTACCCTTGTCAACTCCCTGAAAGGACTGTGACACACTATGTCACCTTGTCAGATGGCTCCAAAGGGGCTATGCTGGCCTTTGTTTACCCTTGTCAACTCCCTGAAAGGACTATGATGCACTATTTCGCCTTGTCAGATTACTCCAAAGGGGCTATGCTGCTTCCTAAATATTTCCTAATCTTCCTATTCTAATGAAATATATATTTTTTACCAACAATGGATTATATTTCCCATATCACAGTATTATGATATCTAGCGTTACATTATGTGAAGCTGTATATTACATAAAACAAACACGATTGCTAGTTAACAATATAGCACATGCTGGTTTAAGAAATAGCAATACATGTGTTATTGACATGCAAAGGTGTTACAACCGTCATTTGATTGGATTACGTTGCTCCGCGATATTGGATGCACCATGTTGCGTAAGACGTCATATGCAAAGGTGTTAAATCTGTCATTTGATTGGATGACATTGCTCCACAATATTGGATGCGCCATGTTGCTAAAGACGTCAAATACAAAGGTGTAAAATCCGTCATTTGATTGGATTACGTTGCTACGCAATATTGGATGTGCCATGTTTGCGAATGAGAAGTTTATAACCATGATTTTCTAGGTTTATGGATTGTGTCAATCATGTACATTGTTGAAACATAGAAGATAAAGAGTAAAAAAATATCTATTGATGGCTGTCTTGTGAAAGAAACGAATGAAGGCAATGTGTTGTTGATCCCGAATATATTTTGAGGTAAGTGCTAATCCATGAATGTTCATCGATGAATATACTCAATCTTGTTTAATATGTTTGTCAACAATATTTTCACATTAACAAATAATTAATGTGTTGTGTTTAATTGTCTACATTTAAAATTCCTAAACATGCGCATTTGTACTGAAGTCATGTCTCAATATACATTCAGCTATATCATGATATATACAGGTGAAACTCAAAAAATTTGAATATCGTGCAAAAGTTAATTTATTTCACTAATGCAACTTAAAAGGTGAAACTAATATATGAGATATAGAATGAGGAAAAAGGAGTGCTGAGTCTTTAAGTGAATGTACAAAGTTTATTCAGGAGCAGGCTTCCAATGATGGGTACAAGGTAAGCTCCTAACGCGTTTTGCGCATGAGCACATGCGCTTCATCAGAGATATCGATCTCTGCTGATCAGGGTCAATATAAAGGTGAGAGGAGCCAATCAGCAGGTGAAACAGTTTTAAACCTTTTTGTGTATGATAGACAGTATGAACTAGTATTTAAAGGGAAAGGCACCTGAATATACCTGATTGGAAAATAAAGGAAATATAACAATCACCTATTATTTTGCTCCTGGGCAGAGAAAAAAAAAACATACAGGAACAGATTATGACATGTAACCATTACCTAGGGTACAATTATTATTTACTATACAAGTGTTTTTGCCATTGGTTGGTGTTTTGATGTATTCACAACATTCAGTTAGAAAAATTATATATATAAAAGTGGGGAATTGCAAATGAAGCAATTAGATGATCCCCAAAGGTGTACTTACATATGATGTTGCTGACCATAGTGGTCCTACAACACACAGGGTAATAGGGGACAACTGGCAAAAAACAAGACAAAACAAAACAGTACATGTTTATTGGTTTAATAATTAATAAAATTCAGAATATGATATTAAGTTGGCATTACTCAATTTCATTGATAGAGAATAAAAAGTAAAAAGGGGAGAGATAAAAAAGAGAAAGGAAAAAGTATAGACTATATAATATATTCATCTATATGTAAACCCCTAAAGTAAAATTGGGAGTTTGCAGTTAATATGTGCCTCAAAGTGTGTTTAGAGCATAATAAGAGTTTATATTATTCTTGCTCATAGGTAATGGAGATATCCTTCTCCTCTCCAGTTATTTGTGGAGAAAAGAAAATTGAGTGTTATACACTTCTAGAGAGATAGCATAGCCATAAAGCATCTGCATTGTCAGAGACTAAAATTGTCTATGACAATGCAGAACAAAAATTGATAACCAATAAATAAATGAGATAAAAACATTTTCTATAAGATAATTGGGGAAAAAAAACTAATGGAATAGTAGAAGGGGAACGAAATGCGACCACTGAGGAAAAAGTATATATGTATATATATATATATATCTATATATATATATATATCTATATATATATATATATAAACTAGTTAATTGATTGTAAGAAAAATAATAAACTGAAATTGTTTATTCAACACTTATCTAACAAATTGTATTGGGGGGAGTAAGCTTACGTCTTTAATTTAGCTAAGGGAGAAACTTAACTGGTTGGTTAAGAGAAACTATTAGAAACATATGTTATAAATAGTTGTTTTGTAACCAGTAATGGTTAGTTTAGATGTAAGGAAAGCTCTTAGTGATAATTTGTGTACAAGATTCTCAGCATAACTCTTAGTAAGAGTCAGATGGAATACTGGTCTATTTTGAGATGACTGGTATAGAACTAGATTGAGCTTATATATGCATAGTAGGCTAGAACTAGACAGATGAGAAACAGGGCAGGGATGGTGGATGTATTAATGAAGAAGGAAATGTTTTCTATCAGTTGATAGAAAGAAGGCTAATGCAGGAAGGATATACACTAGTTACTCTATGAACAGGCTGGCATCATATCTCTTGTTCATGCCCTGTGGTACTCTGGTCTGCAATGTGAATATCCAGTATACTTCCCTCTTGAGTAATGCTCTGTTTCTATCACCCCCTAGTGGGTTATTTGTTATTTGTTCAATTGCCTTAAATGAAAAGTGAGTTAGCCTCTGTTCATGTGTATGAAAATGTTTCGCCACTGGAATTCTGGGGAATTCTTCCTCTATTGATAAAAGATGTTCTCTTATACGGTCTTTTAGTGGCCGTGTCGTTATGCCTATATATTGTTGTTGGCAATGTGTGCACGTTATAAGATATATAATGTGAGTAGATGTACAGTCCATCCTAGTGGTGATGTGATATGATTTGTTAGTTTGTGAAGAATTAAAAGAAAGACTTTTATCAGTATATTTGCAGCTTTTACATGGGACATGGCCACATTTGTAATTACTCATAGTGGTGAGTTAGCCAATTAGTATTGGGTGGGATCTTATTATGAAATTTCTGTGAGATTTTCACGTATAGTTGGTGCTTTCTTGGCCACAAATTTTATATTTCTTTCCAATATGTTTCTCAGGGCCATGTCTCCATTGAGAACTGGTAGATATATTTTTATGATTTTGGTGATAGTGTAAAATTGATTGCTGTATTTGGTTATAAAGCATATATTTTCTCTAGGTATAGAGTTATATGAATGATGTCTTTGTTTTAATTTGTGTATTTTTATTGAGAAGTGTAGTCCTATCCATTCTTGCTACTTGAAGTTTGATGTTAAGAAGGATGCTCTTTTTATAGCCTCTTGCTATTAATCTATGGGTAAGTTCATTTGCTTGTTTATTGTAGAGGTGGAGAGTGCTACAGTTTCTCCATAATCTAAGATACTGGCCCTTAGGGATACCCTTTTGCATATGTGGAGCAAGGATGGTGTTCCTTGATAAAGGTTTCCTAAAGGTACTAGTTATAACTTTGCCTTCACTATTATGTTCTAGTATACGATCCAAAAAGTCAATGGAGAAATCATCATTTTTCTGAGTGAATTTTAGATTCAATGTGTTGTTATTAAGGAAAGTGATCATCTCTTGTATAGTTAATTCAGTATTCTTTCTGTAGATGAGAATAAGATAATCTATGAATCTACCATACACAACTACTTTGTCGCCGAGGGCCAGTCCACCCCCAAAAAGATAAAGATGTTCGAAATACCCCATATACAAGTTAGCATATGAGGGGACAAATTTGGCCCCCATAGCGGTACCGCATTTTTGGAGGTAGTAATGGTCCTCGAAGACAAAGTAGTTGTGTGTTTTAAAAGGAACTGAGTGAGTTCTTCAAGAAATGAGATGAATTCATCTGGATAGCTAGTATGCCGTTTCAGCATGTATGTTAGAGCTTTTAGGCCTTCCTCATGGGGGATGCTCGAATAAAGAGCTGATACATCAATAGTTAGCCATGTGTAGTTATTTTGCCAGGTAATTGCTTGGATTTGCTGTATGAGATGTGTGCTATCACGTATGGGTTGTAATACATTGTCAAGCCAATCACCTATCCTTTCGCATAGTGAACCTCTGCTGGCCACAATGGGCCTGCCCGGTGTATTGATAAGGGTTTTGTGTATCTTTGGTACTATGCGAAAGGTAGGAATGATGGGATATTCAACTAGACAGTAATCAGCTGTTTCTTGTTTAAAAAAGCCTTCTTCCACTGCAGAGTCTAAAAGAGCATGAAGCTCTTTTTTGAATTTGTTCGTTGGGTTGAATGTCAGTTTTAGATATGTGTCCCTGTCATTTAATTGTCTATGTACTTCTCTTTTGTAGTCTTCGGTGTTGAGGATGACTATAGCCCCTCCCTTGTCCGCCTGGGTGATTACTATATCTTTATTGTTACTAAGTGACATAAGTGCTTGTTGTTCATTGATAGATAAATTGTGTTTTATAGTAGAATTTGTGAATGTCTTTGATGTTAGTTCTAAGGAAGAGTGCAAGCTAGTAAGCTCTAGTTCAATAAGATTTTGGAACATTTCAATTGGTTCACTCCTACTGTGAACTGGATAAAAATGAGATTTTGAGTGGGAAGAAGTGTTCAATATAGGGATGATGTCATAAGTGCTGGCTTCTCTTAACGTTGTGGCTTGAAGTGAAATAAGTGTGTTCAAGTCACATAGATCAGTGAACTGTAAGCCTATTGAATGTTCTATCTTCTTGGGAGTGTCTTCTGCTAGTTAGGTATTACTTTGTGTGCTTGTTATGTGTGAAAGACGTGAAAAGTGTTTATACAAAGTGATTTTTCTAACCAAAGCATTAACATCTAATAAGGTGGAAAATAAATCAAAATGAGTAGATGGTGCAAATGATAATCCTTTGTTTAATAAGGTAATCTGTGGAGTACTAGACAAGTTAATTAGTGATCCTACTTCTTCTGTGCTAGCTTTTTTATCCTGCTTGGATAACATAGTGGTAGCTCCTTTTTTGGTGTGCTACTTGTGATGGGTGTATTTACTAGTGTTGACAGTTTGGTCCTGGCTTCTGAGGTGCTCGGATTAACTATTTCTTCATTGGAGGTGTGTGCTTGCATGTCCTCTGTGATTGATGAGCTTTCTGTATTGTTTGTGTCAATGCTAGAGAATGTTACTCGTTTAGCATTGGGTGTATGATTAAAAGTGTCCTTTCTTTTGTTTTTATTTTTGTGTTTATTTTTATTTTTGTGATTGCTGTGTTGTGAATTATTTTTCTGTCTGTTAGGCTGGTTATTTTGCCATGAGTATACTATATCTAGTTCGTAGTCTTTTACGTCTCTTTGATATTGTTGACTTTCCTTTCTGACAATGTTGAATCTAATTGTTGCATAGTGGAGTCTAATTGTGTTTTGTAATCTATGTATTTCTTAGTTTGTTCAAATGGTTTCAATGATTCAACTATTTCCTCTATTTGCACCAATAGGCAATCTCTTTCTTCTTTCTTATGTTGGAGTAACTGCTTCATCAAAATGATGGAGCAGTTGGTCAAGTTATTATTCCATTCTTCCATGAAATCAGAATTGTGTAGTGCAAATGAAGCATATTTTTTCATCCTTAATCCCCTAGGGACTTTCCTTTCACTAATATACAGTTTCTAAAAATTCAATATCCCACCAGAGGTTGCTTTCTTTATATTTTTTATTCTCTAGATTAGAGAAGATAGTCATTAAATCCCCTTCTACTGGTTCATCTGTTCTAGTGTAGTAACCTTTTAATGCTGTGTTCATTATAAGTTTTCTTCTGTCCGTGTCTACTACCCCTGTGGGAATATTACTTTCAGCCATAATGAACTGCAAAATGTTACCGTGTGTGCTGCTGCACCTGTGTGCAATACAAAAGTGAAAAAAGAATACAAAGTTTGTATAAAAGAAAGCCTGTAAGATTTAAGAAACTAGAGAGGCTAATGATCAACAAAAGATCAGGGAAAATAGTTCCTTAAAAAGAAGCTGGTTCACACTGTGGGAGATTAAGTAAACTACACTGATAGTAATAATAACTGCTTTATAGTGTGTTATATTGGATGTGCCATGTTTGCGAATGAGAAGTTTATAACCATGATTTTCTAGGTTTATGGATTGTGTCAATCATGTACATTGTTGAAACATAGAAGATAAAGAGTAAAAAAATATCTATTGATGGCTGTCTGGTGAAAGAAACGAATGAAGGCAATGTGTTGTTGATCCCGAATATATTTTGAGGTAAGTGCTAATCCATGAATGTTCATCGATGAATATACTCAATCTTGTTTAATATGTTTGTCAACAATATTTTCACATTAACAAATAATTAATGTGTTGTGTTTAATTGTCTACATTTAAAATTCCTAAACATGCGCATTTGTACTTGAAGTCATTTCTCAATATACATTCAGCTATATTATGATATATACAAGTGAAATTCGAAAAATTAGAATATCATGCAAAAGTTAATTTATTTCACTAATGCAACTTAAAAGGTGAAACTAATATATGAGATAGACTCATTACATGCAATAATTGTGATGATTATGGCTTACAGCTCATGAAAACCCCAAATCCACAATCTCAGAAAATTAGAATATTACTTGCAATCAATAAAACAAGGATTGTACATAGAACAATATCGGACCTCTGAAAAGTATAAGCATGCATACTGTATGTACTCAGTACTTGGTTTGGGCCCCTTTTGCAGCAATTACTGCCTCAATGCGGCATGGCATGGAAGCTATCAGCCTGTGGCACTGCTGAGGTGTTATGGAAGACCAAGATGCTTCATTAGCGGCCTTCAGCTCTTCTGCATTGTTCAGTCTTATGTCTCTTATCTTTCTCTTGGCAATGCCCCATAGATTCTCTATGGGGTTCAGGTCAGGCGAGTTTGCTAGCCAATCAAGCACAGTAATCCCACAGTCATTGAACCAGGTTTTGGTGCTTTTGGCAGTGTGGGCTGGAAAATGAAGTCAGCATCCCCATAGAGCTTGTCTGCGGAAGGAAGCATGAAGTGCTCCAAAATCTCCTGGTAGACGGCTGCGTTGACCCTGGACCTAATGAAGCACAGTAGACCAACACCAGCAGATGACATGGCTCCCCAAATCAACACAGACTGCGGAAACTTCAAACTGGACTTCAAGCATCTTGCAGTGTGTGCCTCTCCATTCTTCCTCCATACTCTGGGTCCTTGGTTTCCATATGAGATGCAAAATTTGCTCTCATCAGAAAAGAGGACTATGGACCACTGAGCAACAGACCAGGTCTGTTTTTCTTTAGCCCAGTTAAGACGCTTCTGACGTTGTTTGTTGTTCAGTAGTAGCTCGACAAGAGGAATATGACATTTGAAGCCCATGTCCAGGATCCGTCTGTGTGTGGTGGCTCTTGATGCACTGACTCCAGCCTCAGTCCACTCCTTGTGAAAGTCCCCAACACTTTTGAATGGCCTTTTCCTGACAATCCTCTCCAGGCTGTGGTCATCCCTGCTGCTTGTGCACCTTTTTCTTCCACACTTTTCCCTTCCACATAACTTTCTATTAATGTGCTTTGATACAGCACTTTGGGAACATCCAACATCCATTACCTTTTGAGGCTATCCCTCCTTATGGAGGGTGTCAATTATGGTTTTCTGCACAACTGTCAGGTCAGCAGTCTTTCCCATGATTATGATTCCTACTGAACCAGACTGAGAGACCATTTAAAGGCTCAGGAACCATTTGCAGGTGTTATGGCTTAATTAGCTGATTAGAGTGGGACACTTTGAGCCTAGAATATTGTACCTTTTCACAATATTCTAATTTTCTGAGATTGTGGATTTGGGGTTTTCATGAGCTGTAAGCCATAATCATCACAATTATGACAAATCACGGCTTGAACTATCTTGCTTTGCATGTAATGAGTCTCATATATTAGTTTCACCTTTTAAGTTGCATTAGTGAAATAAATTAACTTTTGCACAATATTCTAATTTTTCGAGTTTCATCTGTATATATATATATATATATATATATATATATATATATATATATATATATGAGATGTATACTTTTTATAGATGTTATGTCCTGAAATGTTCAATATCGTGTTATGTATCGATTCTACATTGTTGTTATCCAAATACAGTACTGTGAGCATGAATTTGAAATGTAACTCTTAAAGGGACATGAAACCCTAAATGTATCTTTCATTAGTTATGTTGAACATACAATTTTAACCCGGTTTCCAATTCTCTTCTATTCTTAAATGTTCTTCATTTGTTTGGTATAATGTGTTGAAGAAGCATCAATACACTACTAGTTTTTAAGTCAACATATGGATGAGGCAATGACAATCGGTAGATATATGCAGCCACCAATCAGCAGATCGAAGCTATGTTCTTTACTGCTCCTGAGCTTTCCTAGATAAACCTTTCATCAAAGGAAAACAAAATAACGAATCAAGTAATATGAGTAAACGTGAATGTTGTTTAAAATGTTATGCTCTGTCAAAATCATGTAAGCAAATTTTCTGCTTTCATGCACCTTTTAAATGAAATATATTTCCCAAATAAGTAAAACACTTTAAGCTTGCTTGAAATATATACACTTTATTTAATGTATTTAACGTTGTCAAAACATCGAGAGAAATATGCCATACAGGTTTATTATAAACTACCAATGGCTCACTCAGATTATGAGTTTTGCGTTAGAGCCTATGCGGTGCTAACGAGCAGGTTTCCCTCACCGCTCACTTACCTGCTCAGCGCTGGTATTACGAGTTTTGAGAAAACCATTGTTAAAAGACAAGAAGTGAGCGTTGAACAAAATTTTGCTCATTACCGCACTCCAATACCAGCGCTGCTTAAGTCAGCGGTGAGCTGGTCGTACGTGCTCGTGCACGATTTCCCCATAGGTATTAACAGGGAGAGCCGGCTAAGAAAAAGTCTAACACCTGCCAAAAAGGCCGCACCTTTAAAATAACTCTGGTATTGAGAGTCCACAGAATGGCTGCGTTAGGCTCCAAAAAAGGAGCGTAGAGCATATTTAACGCAACTTCAACTCTCGATACCAGAGTTGCTTACGGACGCGGCCAGCCTCAAAAACGTGCTCGTGCACGATTCCCCCATAGGAAACAATGGGGCTGTTTGAGCTGAAAAAAAACCAAACACCTGCAAAAAAGCCGTGTTCAGCTCCTAACGCAGCCCCATTGTTTCCTATGGGGAAACACTTCCTACGTCTGCACCTAACACTCTAACATGTACCCCGAGTCTAAACACCCCTAACCTTACACTTATTAACCACTATTCTGCCGCCCCCGCTATCGCTGACCCCTGTATATTATTTTTAACCCCTAATCTGCCGCTCCGTAAACTGCCGCTACTTACATTATCCCCTATGTACCCCTAATCTGCTGCCCCTAACACCGCCGGACCCCTATATTATATTTATTAACCCCTAATCTGCCCCCCACAATGTTGTTTAAAATGTTATGCTCTGTCAAAATCATGTAAGCAAATTTTCTGCTTTCATGCACCTTTTAAATGAAATATATTTCCCAAATAAGTAAAACACTTTAAGCTTGCTTGAAATATATACACTTTATTTAATGTATTTAACGTTGTCAAAACATCGAGAGAAATATGCCATACAGGTTTATTATAAACTACCAATGGCTCACTCAGATTATGAGTTTTGCGTTAGAGCCTATGCGGTGCTAACGAGCAGGTTTCCCTCACCGCTCACTTACCTGCAGCGCTGGTATTACGAGTTTTGAGAAAACCATTGTTAAAAGACAAGAAGTGAGCGTTGAACAAAATTTTGCTCATTACCGCACTCCAATACCAGCGCTGCTTAAGTCAGCGGTGAGCTGGTCGTACGTGCTCGTGCACGATTTCCCCCATAGGTATTAACAGGGAGAGCCGGGCTAAGAAAAAGTCTAACACCTGCCAAAAAGCAGCGTAAAACTCCTTAACGCAGCCCCATTGATTCCTAGGGGGAGATAAAAGTTATGTCTACAACTAAAACCCTACCATGAACCCCAAGTCTAAGCACCCCTAATCTTACACTTATTAACCCCTAATCTGCCGACCCCCGACACCTACATTATATGTATTAACCCCTAATCTGCCGCAACCAACATTGCTGACACTACATACTATTTATTAACCCCTAATCTGCCGCCCCCAATGTCGCCGCAACCTACCTACATTTAGTAACCCCTAATCTGCTGCCCCCAACGTCGCCGCCACTATATTAAAGTTATTAACCCCTAAACCTAAGTCTAACCCTAACACCCCCTAACTTAAATATAATTAAAATAAATCTAAAGAAAATTACTATAATTAACTAAATTATTCCTATTTAAAACTAAATACTTACCTATAAAATAAACCCTAAGATAGCTACAATATAACTAATAGTTACATTGTAGCTAGCTTAGGGTTTATTTTTATTTTACAGGCAAGTATGTATTTATTTTAACTAGGTAGAATAGTTATTAAATAGTTATTAACTATTTAATAACTACCTAGCTATAATAAATACAAAAGTACCTGTAAAATAAAACCTAACCTAAGTTACACTAACACCTAACACTACACTATAATTAAATAAATTAACTAAATTAACAACAATTAAATCAATTAAATTAAATTAGCTAAAGTACAAAAAAACCCACTGAATTACAGAAAATAATAAACAAAATACAGATAGTTAAGCTAATTAAACCTAATCTAATAGCCCTATTAAAATAAGAAAAGCCCCCCAAAATTAAAAAAAAACCCTAGCTTAAACTAAACTACCAATAGCCCTTAAAAGGGCCTTTTGCAGGGCATTGCCCCAAAGTAATCAGCTCTTTTACCTGTTAAAAAAATACAAACAACCTTCCCAACAGTAAAACTCACTACCCACACAAACAACCCCCCAAATAATATACTATCTAAAAATACCTATTTGGATGGGCATTGCCCTTAAAAGGGCAGTTAGCTCTATTGCAGACCAAAGTCGCTAACCTAAAAATAAAACCCACCCAATACACCCTTAAAAAAACCTAACACTAACCCCCTGAAGATCGACTTACCGGGAGAAGTCTTCATCCAAGCCGGGCTGAAGTCCTCAACGAAGCCGGGAGAAGTCTTCATCCAAGCCGGGCGAAGTGGTCCTCCAGACGGCATCTTCTATCTTCATCCATCCGGCATGGAGCGGGTCCATCTTCAAGACATCTGACATGGAGCATTCTCTTCATCCGACGACTAAAGCTGAATGAAGGTACCTTTAAGTGACGTCATCCAAGATGGCGTCCCTTAGATTCCGATTGACTGATAGAATTCTATCAGCCAACCGGAATTAAGGTAGAAAAAATCCTATTGGCTGATGCAATCAGCCAATAGGATTGAAGTTCAATCCTATTGGCTGATTCAATCAGCCAATAGGATTGAGCTCGCATTCTATTGGCTGTTCCAATCAGTCAATAGAATGCGAGCTCAATCCTATTGGCTGATTGGATCAGCCAATAGGATTGAAGTTCAATCCTATTGGCTGGTTGCATCAGCCAATAGGATTTTTTCTTGGATGCCATCTTGGATGATGTCACTTAAAGGTACCTTCATTCAGCTTTAGTCATCGGATGAAGAGGATGCTTCATGTCGGATGTCTTGAAGATGGACCCGCTCCTCGCCGGATGGATGAAGATAGAAGATGCCGTCTGGATGAAGACTTCTGCCCGTCTGGAGGACCACTTCGCCTGGCTTGGATGAAGACTTCTCCCAGCTTCGTTGAGGACTTCGGCCCAACTTGGATGAAGACTTCTCCCGGTAAGTCGATCTTCAGGGGGTTAGTGTTAGGTTTTTTTAAGGGTGTATTGGGTGGGTTTTATTTTTAGGTTAGGGACTTTGGGCTGCAATAGAGCTAACTTCCCTTTTAAGGGCAATGCCCATCCAAATGCCCTTTTCAGGGCAAAGGGAACCATTGTTTTTTTTAAGATAGTATTTTATTTGGGGGGTTGTTTGTGTAGGTGGTGGGTTTTACTGTTAGGGGGGTTGTTTGTATTTTTTTTACAGGTAAAAGAGCTGATTACTTTGGGGCAATGCCCCGCAAAAGGTCCTTTTAAGGGTTATTGGTAGTTTAGTTTAGGCTAGGGTTTTTTTTTATTTTGGGGGGGGCTTTTTTATTTTAATAGGGTTATTAGATTAGGTGTAATTAGTTTAAATATCTGTAATTTGTTTATTATTTTCTGTAATTTAGTGTTTTTTTTCCGTACTTTAGCTAATTTAATTTATTTGATTTAATTGTTGTTAATTTAGTTAATATACGGCTAGATTTAGAGTTTGTCGGTAACGACCCGCGTATCTGAAGCTGGCTTTTTTCTGGCCGCACCTTTAAAATAACTCTGGTATTGAGAGTCCACAGAATGGCTGCGTTAGGCTCCAAAAAAGGAGCGTAGAGCATATTTAACGCAACTTCAACTCTCGATACCAGAGTTGCTTACGGACGCGGCCAGCCTCAAAAACGTGCTCGTGCACGATTCCCCCATAGGAAACAATGGGGCTGTTTGAGCTGAAAAATAACCAAACACCTGCAAAAAAGCCGTGTTCAGCTCCTAACGCAGCCCCCATTGTTTCCTATGGGGAAACACTTCCTACGTCTGCACCTAACACTCTAACATGTACCCCCGAGTCTAAACACCCCCTAACCTTACACTTATTAACCACTATTCTGCCGCCCCGCTATCGCTGACCCCTGTATATTATTTTTAACCCCTAATCTGCCGCTCCGTAAACTGCCGCTACTTACATTATCCCTATGTACCCCTAATCTGCTGCCCCTAACACCGCCGACCCCTATATTATATTTATTAACCCCTAATCTGCCCCCCACAATGTCGCCTCCACCTGCCTACACTTATTAACCCCCTAATCTGCCGAACGGACTGCACCGCTATTATTATAAAGTTATGAACCCCTAATCCGCCTCACTAAACCCTATAATAAATAGTATTAACCCCTAATCTGCCCTCCCTAACATCGCCGACACCTAACTTCAATTATTAACCCCTAATCTGCCGACTGGAGCTCACCGCTACTCCAATATATGTATTAACCCCCGAAAGCTAAGTCTAACCCTAACACTAACACCCCCCTAAATTAAATATAATTTTAATCTAACGAAATTAATTAACTCTTCTTAAATAAATGATTCCTATTTAAAGCTAAATACTTACCTATAAAATAAATCCTAATATAGCTACAATATAAATTATAATGATATTATAGCTATTTTAGGATTAATATTTATTTTACAGGTAACTTTGTATTTATTTTAACCAGGTAATATAGCTATTAAATAGTTAAGAACTATTTTAATAGCTAAAATAGTTTAAAAAAATACAAATTTACCTGTAAAATAAATCCTAACCTAAGTTACAATTAAACCTAACACTACACTATCAATAAATAAATTAAATAAAATACCTATAATTATCTACAATTAAACCTAACACTACACTATCAATAAATAAAATTAAATACAATTCCTACAATAAATACAGTGAAATAAACTAACTAAAGTACAAAAAAATAAAAAAATATTTACAAACATTAGAAATATATTACAACAATTTTAAACTAATTACACCTACTCTAAGCCCCCTAATAAAATAACAAAGCCCCCCAAAATAAAAAAAATGCCCTACCCTATTCTAAATTACTAAAGTTCAAAGCTCTTTTACCTTACCAGCCCTGAACAGGGCCCTTTGTGGGGCATGCCCCAAGAAGTTCAGCTCTTTTGCCTGTAAAAATAAACATACAATACCCCCCCCAACATTACAACCCACCACCCACATACCCCTAATCTAACCCAAAACCCCCCTTAAATAAACCTAACACTAAGCCCCTGAAGATCTTCCTACCTTATCTTCACCATACCCAGGTTCACCGATCAATCCAGAAGAGCTCCTCCGTTGTCCTGATCCAAGCCCAAGCGGGGGGCTGAAGAGGTCCATGATCCGGCTGAAGTCATCATCCAAGCGGGAGCTGAAGACGTCTATGATCCGGCTGAAGTCTTCATCCAAGCGGGAGCTGAAGAGGTCCATGATCCGGATGAAGTCTTCTATCAACGGCATCTTCAATCTTCTTTCTTCGGGAGCCATCATCTTCCATCCGACGCGGAACATCCTCTTCTCCCGATGCCTACTCGCCGAATGACGGTTCCTTTAAATGACGTCATCCAAGATGGCGTCCCTTGAATTCCGATTGGCTGATAGGATTCTATCAGCCAATCGGAATTAAGGTAGGAATATTCTGATTGGCTGATGGAATCAGCCAGTCAGAATCAAGTTCAATCCGATTGGCTGATCCAATCAGCCAATCAGATTGAGCTCGCATTCTACTGGCTGATCGGAACAGCCAATAGAATGCGAGCTCAATCTGATTGGCTGATTCCATCAGCCAATCGGATTGAACTTGATTCTGATTGGCTGATTCCATCAGCCAATCAGAATATTCCTACCTTAATTCCGATTGGCTGATAGAATCCTATCAGCCAATTGGAATTCGAGGGACGCCATCTTGGATGACGTCATTTAAAGGAACCGTCATTAGGCGAGTAGGCGTCGGGAGAAGAGGATGTTCCGCATCGGATGGAAGATGATGGCTCCCGAAGAAAGAAGATTGAAGATGCCGTTGATAGAAGACTTCATCGGATCATGGACCTCTTCAGCTCCCGCTTGGATGAAGACTTCAGCCGGATCATGGACCTCTTCAGCTCCCGCTTGGATGATGACTTCAGCCGGATCATGGACCTCTTCAGCCCCCCGCTTGGGCTTGGATCAGGACATCGGAGGAGCTCTTCTGGATCGATCGGTGAACCTGGTATGGTGAAGATAAAGTAGGAAGATCTTCAGGGGCTTAGTGTTAGGTTTATTTAAGGGGGGTTTGGGTTAGATTAGGGGTATGTGGGTGGTGGGTTGTAATGTTGGGGGGGGGGTATTGTATGCTTTTTTTTACAGGCAAAAGAGCTGAACTTCTTGGGGCATGCCCCGCAAAGGGCCCGGTTCAGGGCTGGTAAGGTAAAAGAGCTTTGAACTTTAGTAATTTAGAATAGGGTTAGGACATTTTTTTATTTTGGGGGGCTTTGTTATTTTATTAGGGGGCTTAGAGTAGGTGTAATTAGTTTAAAATTGTTGTAATATTTTTCTAATGTTTGTAAATATTTTTTTATTTTTTGTAACTTAGTACTTTTTATTTTTTGTACTTTAGTTAGTTTATTTCATTGTATTTATTTGTAGGAATTGTATTTAATTTAATTTATTGATAGTGTAGTGTTAGGTTTAATTGTAGATAATTATAGGTATTTTATTTAATTTATTTATTAATAGTGCAGTGTTAGGTTTAATTGTAACTTAGGTTAGGATTTATTTTACAGGTAAATTTGTAATTATTTTAACTATTTTAGCTATTAAATAGTTCTTAACTATTTAATAGCTATTGTACCTGGTTAAAATAAATACAAAGTTACCTGTAAAATAAATATAAATCCTAAAATAGCTATAATATAATTATAATTTATATTGTAGCTATATTAGGGTTTATTTTACAGGTAAGTATTTAGCTTTAAATAGGAATAATTTATTTAATAAGAGTTAATTTATTTCGTTAGATTTAAATTATATTTAATTTAGGGGGGTGTTAGTGTTAGGGTTAGACTTAGCTTTAGGGGTTAATACATTTATTAGAATAGCGGTGAGCTCCAGTCGGCAGATTAGGGGTTAATGTTTGAAGTTTGGTGTCGGCGATGTTAGGGAGGGCAGATTAGGGGTTAATACTATTTATTATAGGGTTATGGAGGCGGGAGTGAGGCGGTTTAGGGGTTAATAACTTTATTATAGTAGCGGTGCGGTCCGCTCGGCAGATTAGGGGTTAATAAGTGTAGGCAGGTGGAGGCGACGTTGAGGGGGGCAGATTAGGGGTTAATAAATATAATATAGGGGTCGGCGGTGTTAGGGGCAGCAGATTAGGGGTACATAAGTATAACGTAGGTGGCGGTCGGCAGATTAGGGGTTAATTATTGTAGGTAGCTGGCGGCGACGTTGGTGGGGGGCAGGTTAGGGGTTAATAAATATAATATAGGGGTCGGCGGTGTTAGGGGCAGCAGATTAAGGGTACATAAGTATAACGTAGGTGGCGGTCGGCAGATTAGGGGTTAAAAAAATGTAATCGAGTGGCGGCGATGTGGGGGGGGGCTCGGTTTAGGGGTACATAGGTAGTTTATGGGTGTTAGTGTACTTTAGGGCACAGTAGTTAAGAGCTTTATGAACCGGCGTTAGCCCAGAAAGCTCTTAACTACTGACTTTTTTCTGCGGCTGGAGTTTTGTCGTTAGAATTCTAACGCTCACTTCAGCCACGACTCTAAATACCGGAGTTAGAAAGATCCCATTGAAAAGATAGGATACGCAATTGACGTAAGGGGATCTGCGGTATGGAAAAGTCGCGGCTGAAAAGTGAGCGTTAGACCCTTTTTTGAATGACTCCAAATACCGGCGGTAGCCTAAAACCAGCGTTAGGAGCCTCTAACGCTGGTTTTCACGGCTACCGCCAAACTCCAAATCTAGGACTTAGTTAATTATAGTGTAGTGTTAGGTGTTAGTGTAACTTAGGTTAGGTTTTATTTTACAGGTACTTTTGTATTCATTTTAGCTAGGTAGTTATTAAATAGTTAATAACTATTCTACCTAGTTAAAATAAATACAAACTTGCCTGTTAAATAAAAATAAACCCTAAGCTAGCTACAATGTAACTATTAGTTATATTGTAGCTATCTTAGGGTTTATTTTATAAGTAAGTATTTAGTTTTAAATAGGAATAAATTAATTAATGAAAGTAATTTTCTTTAGATTTATTTTAATTATATTTAAGTTAGGGGGTGTTAGGGTTAGACTTAGGTTTAGGGGTTAATAACTTTAATATAGTGGTGGCAACGTTGGGGTGGCAGATTAGGGGTTAATAAATAGTATGTAGGTGTCGGTGATGTTGGTTGCAGCAGATTAGGGGTTAATACATATAATGTAGGTGGTGGCGGTGTTTGGAGCGGCCAATTAGGGGTTAATAATTATAATGTAGGTGTCGGCGATGTTAGGGGCGGCAGATTAGGGGTTAATAAATAGTATGTAGGTGTCGGCAATGTTGAGGGCAGCAGATTAGGGGTTCATAAATATAATGTAGGTGGCGGCGGTGTCCGGAGGGGCAGATTAGGGGTTAAAATTTGTATTATAGTGTTTGCGATGCGGGAGGGCCTCGGTTTAGGGGTTAATAGGTAGTTTATGGGTGTTAGTGTACTTTGTAGTACTTTAGTTATGAGTTTTATGCTACAGAGTTGTATTGTAAAACTCATAACTACTGACTTTTAAATGCGTTAGGGATCTTGGAGGTAGAGGGTGTACCGCTCACTTTGTGGCCTCCCAGGACAGACAAGTAATACCGGCGCTATGGAAGTCCCATAGAAAAAAGACTTTACAAAGTTTACATAAGTCGTTTTGCGGTTAGGTCAAAGAAGTGTGCGGTGACCCTTAACTTTCAAGACTCATAATACCAGCGGGCGTAAAAAAGCAGCGTTAGGACCTCTTAACGCTGCTTTTTTACCCTAATGCACAACTCGTAATCTAGCCGAATATTTGCTTGATTTAACAAGCACATGTAGATATAGCAATAAACCATACGAATTAGTATATGTTAGCATATGTTCTTGTTTAAGCTATATTGTTTGCATCAACACAGTGATATGCCATCATGTATAATTGTAATGGTCATTGCTTTGAGAACAGGTTTGGACATCACATCACAAAAAGCAATCAATCCAATCAACAAGGATAGCATGTGATGATGTTGTCTCAACACACTTGTAAAACACACTCTGCAAACAATCTGCCTCCATGGACCCGGTCCCATAGAAGCAGATTAAATACAGAGTGTGCTCCCTAAGTATAATAAGACAACATCATCAGATACTTATCCTTTATAAATTAACTTTAAATTAAAAACACTAATATATAAACAAAATTACTTCTTCCTCCTTCCCTTCTTCCCACAAGAATGAGTCTGTGGGGTTGCCAAATGCCCCCTCCGATGTGTCCTCATTGGAGATGGTTGTGGAAGAAGGGGAGGGGGAGTACTGTGAATGACTGGGGATTGACCAGGCAGAGTAGGAGATGGAGGAGGCACAGGAGATGATGGTCCAGGCTCTTGTGGTCTTCCCATTTCCGGATATGGTCTGCTTGCCAACTCCTGGAGGACCTGCATTATATTATTTTGAACATTTAACATATTAGTTTGTCCCTTGATCAGGTGATTCACTGCGTTGGTCATAAACTCTGTGTGTGCCTGTTGTGCCCTCCAGGAGTTCTGCATTTTCCCCAGGAAGCCCCTCATTAGCTCAACCTCTGGAATTTCAGGGAAATGTTCTCCTCAGGGGGAGCTGCTGCACAGCGGACTACTGTTGCATGGCAGGCTGCTGCTGCATGGGGTGGGGGGGTCTGCTGCTGCACGGGGGTCTGCTGCAGGGATATCTTCTGCAGGGAGGGCTGGTGCAGGGATATCTTCTGCAGGGGGGCTGGTGCAGAGACATCTTCTGCAGGGTTCTCCTCAAGGTGGCCTGTCATCTTCTGCACCACTCTCATGCCTGGGTGAAGGAGGAGCATGTTTGTGCTGGGTTTCCTCCTCACCGGCCTTCGACTCTGTATATTTTGAAATTAAAGAATTAAGAGACATTAACACAGTTCCAAATAAAGATGTAAATGTTATTTTTGAAAGTATATTAATGAGGCTGACTTTGTAATTAAATTGAAACCATAAGCAATCTATATAATGTTTAAAAAAACCTAATTGCGCTAGTCATATCCCTAATTTCTTTTGCGTGTGAATGGGTTATGAGGTGGATGTAAAGAGATTATTAAATGAGCTTACCATCAGATGAGAAGTGCAGGTTCCCGGTATCGAGTCCTCCTTCAATCCCGACTAGGGCCACCTCAGAGATGTTGGGACGCAACATTTCCTCCCAGCGGCTGTAGACAAATGTTTACTCCGGCCCGCCACCGGTCCCTGCATTGTAATCCCTCTCCCTCGACATTTTCTTATTGAGCTTACTTTTGCAGTCCTGGTAGCGGTGCTGTATTGATTTTATATCCTTCCTGAACTCCCCCACTGTGTTGACAGCATCCCTGATCTCCTGCCACAACTGTTTCTTGACTGAAGGAGTGGCATTGCCTGCAGCCTCCTAGCCCTCTCCATATAGACCGCTATAAGGGCCTCCTTCTCCTCCCTGGTATACCTCTCCTCCCTCTGCCTGGGCTTCCCATGTGATGTGAGCCTCTGTTCTCCGGAGTGTATTGCGCCCTGTCTGCGCTCCTGACCTACACCACTGGGCCCAGCCACTTGTTCATCTTCAACAATGTGGCTGGGCCCACCCATCCTGACCTCTCCCCTTTCCTCTCCCCCTTCCTCGCTAGTTCCTCTCCCCTTCCTGTCCCAACCTCCTGCCTAACCTGCTCCCTAACCTGATCTCTAACCTGCTGCCTAATAAGCTCTAAGAGCTCCTAGCTGATCTCCTGCCTCGGCTGTCCCTAAGTCCTCCTTCCCGCCATAACCTTTCAAAAGGTGAAAGTGCCCAAATGAAAGGGGAATAAAATAATGAAATAAAAGTAAAAAGTGCTCAAAGTGTGAATCAAATTTATAAAATGGGGTAAGGGGTATTAATAAACAGACAAATGTATAAAAAAAAGGAGTAAATGAGAGTATGTAAACAATAAGTTGATGTAAATAAAACAAAATCTAACTATGGGCTGGGTATAGGATTAAAGAGAATGGGGTATGGAGTGTATGTGTGTGTGTGTGTATGTAGTGTTATAGCTATGTGTATGTACTGTATGTATTGAATTTGTTTGCGTGTAAATGAAAGTAAATGTGTTTAACAATATGTTAGTAATGGGGGGGGGGGGAAGCAACACTTGCACACTCACCTAGACAAATTTTTACACAAACTCTCTCACTAACTCTCTCTCTCTCTCTCTCTCTCTCTCTCTCTCACTAACTCTCTCACTAACTCTCTCGCTCACTAACTCACTCTCTCTCACTAACTCACTCACTCTCACTAACTAACTCTCTCTCACTAACTCTCACTCAATAACTCTCTCTCACTAATTAACTCTCTCCCACTAATTCTCTGTCTCACTAACTCTCTGTAACCGCCAACGCCTAGACCTGCACCTATCTCGAAAAAGCAATACAGTCAAGGAAGCCATGTTTCTAGCGTGCTTATATACCCTATGTAAATGGTTAATGATGTACCGGTTTGCAAAGTAAACGAGGTCCAGGTGTGCTTTAGTGATGATTTGTATGTGTGCAATGTGGAGTAGTAGAATTTGCGCATGCTCATATCGGGTTTCTAAATGCACATATGTTTTTCTGGAATGTGTATAATGTGATAATGTCATAGTGATCGTTTTGCATAACATTCTCCTAATTTATCAAAATCCAAATGATGATTTCTGTTTGTATAGTATTTGTTAACGGCTAGATTTTGAGTTTTGTCGGTAACGACCCGCGTAGCTAACGCTGGCTTTTTTCTGGCCGCACCATAAAAATAACTCTGGTATTGAGAGTCCACATAAAGGCTGCGTTAGGCTCCAAAAAAGGAGCGTAGAGCATATTTAACGCAACTGCAACTCTCGATACCAGAGTTGCTTACGGACGCGGCCAGCCTCAAAAACCTGCTCGTGCACGATTCCCCCATAGGAAACAATGGGGCTGTTTGAGCTTAAAAAAAAACCTAACACCTGCAAAAAAGCTGCGTTCAGCTCCTAACGCAGCCCCATTGTTTGCTATGCGGAAACACTTCCTACGTCTGCACCTAACACCCTAACATATACCCCGAGTCTAAACACCCCTAACCTTACACTTATTAACCTCTAATCTGCCGCCCCCGCTATCGCTGACCCCTGCATATTATTATTAACCCCTAATCTGCCGCTCCGTAAAAAGCCGCTACTTACATTATCCTTATGTACCCCTAATCTGCTGCCCCTAACACCGCCGACCCCTATATTATATTTATTAACCCCTAATCTGCCCCCCACAACGTCGCCTCCACCTGCCTACACTTATTAACCCCTAATCTGCCGAGCGGACCGCACCGCTATCATAATAAAGTTATTAACCCCTAATCCGCCTCACTAACCCTATAATAAATAGTATTAACCCCTAATCTGCCCTCCCTAACATCGCCGACACCTAACTTCAATTATTAACCCCTAATCTGCCGACCGGAGCTCACCGCTATTCTAATAAATGTATTAACCCCTAAAGCTAAGTCTAACCCTAACACTAACACCCCCCTAAATTAAATATAATTTTAATCTAACGAAATGAATTAACTCTTATTAAATAAATTATTCCTATTTAAAGCTAAATACTTACCTGTAAAATAAATCCTAATATAGCTACAATATAAATTATAATTACATTGTAGCTATTTTAGGATTAATATTTATTTTACAGGTAACTTTGTAATTATTTTAACCAGGTACAATAGCTATTAAATAGTTAAGAACTATTTAATAGTTACCTAGTTAAAATAATTACAACATTACCTGTAAAATAAATCCTAACCTAAGTTACAATTAAACCTAACACTATACTATCATTAAATTAATTAAATAAAATACCTACAATTAAACCTAACACTACACTATCAATAAATTAATTAAATACAATATCTACAAATAACTACAATGAAATAAACTAACTAAAGTACAAAAAATAAAAAAGAACTAAGTTACAAAAAATAAAAAAATATCTACAAACATAAGAAAAATATTACAACAATTTTAAACTAATTACACCTACTCTAAGCCCCCTAATAAAATAACAAAGACCCCCAAAATAAAAAATGCCCTACCCTATTCTAAATTACTAAAGTTCATAGCTCTTTTACCTTACCAGCCCTGAACAGGGCCCTTTGCGGGGCATGCCCCAAGAAGTTCAGCTCTTTTGCCTGTAAAAAAAACATACAATACCCCCCCCCAACATTACAACCCACCACCCACATACCCCTAATCTAACCCAAACCCCCCTTAAATAAACCTAACACTAAGCCCCTGAAGATCTTCCTACCTTATCTTCACCATACCAGGTTCACCGATCCGTCCTGAAGAGCTCCTCCGATGTCCTGATCCAAGCCCAAGCGGGGGGCTGAAGAGGTCCATGGTCTGGCTGAAGTCTTCATCCAAGCGGGAGCTGAAGAGGTCCATGATCCGGATGAAGTCTTCATCCAAGCGGGAGCTGAAGAGGTCCATGATCCGGATGAAGTCTTCTATCAACGGCATCTTCAATCTTCTTTCTTCGGGAGCCATCATCTTCCATCCGACGCGGAACATCCTCTTCTCCCGACGCCTACTAGCCGAATGAAGGTTCCTTTAAGGGACGTCATCCAAGATGGCGTCCCTCGAATTCCGATTGACTGATAGGATTCTATCAGCCAATCGGAATTAAGGTAGGAAAATTCTGATTGGCTGATGGAATCAGCCAATCAGAATCAAGTTCAATCCGATTGGCTGATCCGATCAGCCAATCAGATTGAGCTCGCATTCTATTGGCTGTTCCGATCGGATCAGCCAATCGGATTGAACTTGATTCTGATTGGCTGATTCCATCAGCCAATCAGAATATTCCTACCTTAATTCCGATTGGCTGATAGAATCCTATCAGCCAATTGGAATTCGAGGGACGCCATCTTGGATGACGTCCCTTAAAGGAACCGTCATTCTTCAGTTGGACGTCGCCGGATGAAGATGGGTCCGCGTCGGAGGTCTTCAGGATGGAGCCAGTCCTCATCGGATGAAGATAGAAGATGCCGCTTGGAAGATGATGGTTGCTGGTCCGGATCTACTCTTCTTCCCGGATAAGATGAAGACTTTGGAGCCTCTTCTGGACCTCTTCAGCCACCGGATGATGGATCGCCAGCCCCCGCTTGGGTTGGATGAAGATTTTGGAGCCAGGACGGATCGGTGATACCTGGAAAGGTGAAGACAAGGTAGGATGATCTTCAAGGGCTTAGTGTTAGGTTTATTTAAGGGGGGTTTGGGTTAGATTAGGGGTATGTGGGTGGTGGGTTGTAATGTTGGGGGGGGTATTGTATGTTTTTTTTTTTACAGGAAAAAGAGCTGAACTTCTTGGGGCATGCCCCGCAAAGGGCCCTGTTCAGGGCTGGTAAGGTAAAAGAGCTTTGAACTTTAGTAATTTAGAATAGGGTAGGGCATTTTTTATTTTGGGGGTCTTTGTTATTTTATTAGGGGGCTTAGAGTAGGTGTAATTAGTTTAAAATTGTTGTAATATTTTTCTTATGTTTGTAAATATTTTTTTATTTTTTGTAACTTAGTTCTTTTTTATTTTTTGTACTTTAGTTAGTTTATTTCATTGTAGTTATTTGTACATATTGTATTTAATTAATTTATTGATAGTGTAGTGTTAGGTTTAATTGTAGGTAATTGTAGGTATTTTATTTAATTAATTTAATGATAGTATAGTGTTAGGTTTAATTGTAGGTAATTGTAGGTATTTAATTTAATTAATTTAATGATAGTATAGTGTTAGGTTTAATTGTAACTTTTTATTTATTTTACAGGTAATTTTGTAATTATTTTAACTAGGTAGCTATTAAATAGTTCTTAACTATTTAATAGCTATTGTACATGGTTAAAATAATTACAAAGTTGCCTGTAAAATAAATATTAATCCTAAAATAGCTACAATGTAATTATAATTTATATTGTAGCTATATTAGGATTTATTTTACAGGTAAGTATTTAGTTTTAAATAGGAATAATCTATTTAATAAGAGTTAATTAATCGTTAGATTAAAATTATATTTAATTTAGGGGGGTGTTAGTGTTAGGGTTAGACTTAGCTTTAGGGGTTAATACATTTATTAGAATAGCGGTGAGCTCCAGTCGGCAGATTAGGGGTTAATAATTGAAGTTAGGTGTCGGCGATGTTAGGGAGGGCAGATTAGGGGTTAATACTATTTATTATAGGGTTAGTGATGCGGATTAGGGGTTAATAACTTTATTATAGTAGCGGTGCGGTCCGGTCGGCAGATTAGGGGTTAATAAGTGTAGGCAGGTGGAGGCGACGTTGTGGGGGGCAGATTAGGGGTTAATAAATATAATATAGGGGTCGGCGGTGTTAGGGGCAGCAGATTAGGGGTACATAGCTATAATGTAGGTGGCGGCGCTTTGCGGTCGGCAGATTAGGGGTTAATTATTGTAGGTAGTTGGCGGCGACGTTGTGGGGGGCAGATTAGGGGTTAATAAATATAATACAGGGGTCAGCGGTGTTAGGGGCAGCAGATTAGGGGTACATAAGTATAACGTAGGTGGTGGTCGGCAGATTAGGGGTTAAAAAAAATTAATTGAGTGGCGGCGATGTGGGGGGACCTCGGTTTAGGGGTACATAGGTAGTTTATGGGTGTTAGTGTACTTTAGAGTACAGTAGTTAAGAGCTTTATGAACCGGCGTTAGCCCAGAAAGCTCTTAACTACTGACTTTTTTCTGCGGCTGGAGTTTTGTCGTTTGATTTCTAACGCTCACTTCAGCCACGACTCTAAATACCGGAGTTAGAAAGATCCCATTGAAAAGATAGGATACGCAAATGACGTAAGGGGATCTGCGGTATGGAAAAGTCGCGGCTGAAAAGTGAGCGTTAGACCCTTTTTTGAGTGACTCCAAATACCGGAGTTAGCCTAAAACCAGCGTTAGGAGCCTCTAACGCTGGTTTTCACGGCTAACGCCAAACTCCAAATCTAGGCCTAAGTGTTGTAAATGTTTATTCTTAATAATGTTTCCTAATCGCCAATGCGAATGTTTTGTTTGTGTATCATTGTGAAATTAATTTTTTCTTGTTGTTTTGTTCCGTGATGCAGATCCCAACGTATTTTCCTAATCCTCGTTAAGTGTAAATGTTCTGTAGTATTTGTTGTAAAGGATTGTGAATGTTGATTGAGGATGTGCTATGTTGTGTGAGTGATTGTTGTTTGTACATTTGAGCTGATTCTTTTTAGTATCCATTATGTTTATGTGTTATATGACAGAGCAGTGTGTAGTTCTCGCAATATCGAGTGTTAGATGAAAAATCTGTATATTCTTCAGTTTGCATTGATCTCCAATCCATTACGCGTCCGTGATTATGCTAGGGAAATAAACGTGGTACTTGTGTTACCGCGATGCGTAACAAGATTCTTTTCAGACTTGTAATACCTACGCTATGAAGAATGTGCAATGAAAATAATGCATGCGCTATTTGCGAACAGCCATTGCGCAAAACTCGTAATCTAGCTGTATGGTTTTAACGTGATGGAATAAAACTTTTTGGACTTTTTATCTCGTCTGGAGTACTTGTGTTACAGTCTGCTCATTTTGGCTGTATCTTTAAATTATTTTGCGTGTGGAACAGACACGCTATCAGCAGCACTTACATCACTCTCTCCTAACAGCCACTCTCCAATGTGCCTTTTAACCTGAAGCTGCAGGTGAGGTTACGCGTGAGGTGCTTGATTGCAGCATACGTGCGCTTTCGCTCACAGTTTTTTTGTATAGCTAGTTTCTAATAAGGTAGTAAAGTTTGGAAACTGGTGGTAACATAAACATTCTCCATAGACTTTAATGGAGATAAATATTATTATTACCAGTTTCCAATGGAAACTAGGACACAGTTTCCTTCTCCTTCAGCTCTTGCTTAAGCTCATAGAAATGGCTTTATAGGCAATGATGAATCATTTCTATCTCCCACTGAGAAATTCTATCCATATCTGTATCTGACCCCAGCTTTAGGTAAGTATGGATTTATGGTTGGCAAGCTGGCTGTAGTGTAGTGGTTTGAGGTTTCAGTAGTGTTTTTCGGATAGATGAAGGCCACAGACACACAGGTGTCACATCTGAAGGCCCATCATTCTGGTATGTAAGTGCTGTAAATGCAGCCTCCTGAGAAGTGCATTTGCTTAGCAGATATAGTTGTTTATTCTGGAAATAACTAGCTTGAATGATGGCTCCATACACTAATATACATCAGATTAATCAGCAAGTTATCCATCTTCGCCACCGCCCAGAAGTGTCCCCCTCAATCAATTCTTTAGTTTGTTCTAAAGTGGACACCTATTACCACAAAAGTACAATGCCATCTAACACAGGACACATTTATCTAGTGTCTCTCTTTCCTCTTGTAATATGAAGGACATATTATTGTTTTAAAAATGTACTGTCTGCAACAACTATCACTTGTCTAACAAACCTAACCTTGGGCTAGATTGCAAGTAGCATGTTAACATTAGCGCACTTAATATAAGAATATCGTGGGTGTGTTAATTTGCGCTTGTATTAAAGTGCGTGGGTTAGCGGGACTGAAGACCTTGCATAAAGGGTTAGGGATAAAATAAAAGTTGCACTGAACCAAACAAATACATGACATATACTGTTACACTATATAAAGACTATCTGATAAAAAATTGACATAAATATTAATAATAAATATTTATAAGCCATGTATTTGACTGCAATGAGCTATAATATATACAATAATATAATTTACTGTAAATATTTCACAAATCAAATGGTATATAAACCTTGTTTTGATTGTGTCCTTGGTATGTTTACATATATTGGAACAAATGGTTATTATCCTCTATCCATGCATTTGTGTGATAAAAAGTTGTTATGAACCCATTACTAGATTGGAGCATGAACTGATGTGTATAAATTGTGACAGCATAAATGGGATGTGCATATGTATAACCAAATGGAACCAGTTTGTCAGGGTTTTTTCCCTGTTTTGTTTGCCATGTGCTGCTGGCAGCCATTTTACTCACCTCTCTTCCTGACTATGGTGCATTGTGGGGGATGCTGCTCATTTCCTGCACTCCTTTTATGGATGCAGTCTCAGAATTGTGATCTCATCACTTATTATTTAAAGGGCCTCTGTTCAGTATGCTTTGCCTTTGCGTTGTCTCAGACCTTGATTGTGAGAGTTCCTGTGTATTACCTGGCTGCCTGACGTCCTTCTTGGTTCCTGATCCCTGGCTTGTTCCTGACTCTGCTGTTTTCCGTGTTGCTGATTCTTGCTCATCTGACTATTCGCTTTGGCTCCTGACTCGGCTCGTCTGACTACCAGCTCTGGTTTTGACTCCTGGCTTGTTATTTGACTTGTGGACTTTTTATTATTTTTTGCTATTAATAAAGGTGTGATTATTTTTGCACTTCTCGTCTCAGTCTGATTCCTGGCACCCTGATACAGTTAAGGCAATAAGTGCATGATTAAAACAGAGACAGTTATTGTTCCTATACCTAAAGATTACAGTTGTGACAACTGTGTAATACTAGAAAAAGGGTATTTATACTGTCAGGGTAACTAGCACTGAATGGGGCGCAGTCTAACCCCAACTGCTGTCTAATCCTGGTAGGTTTATAAATTGCATAAATAGGTGGACTCCTATTGTATTGTATGTTTTATGTAAGCCTCCAAGGACCTAACCTCTGCTTTTTTCACAATTGAAGGGATATCCTTCTGTGATGATCAAACCTTCATAACCTATGTAAGCAAACCACAAAGAGCCTAACCTCTGCGTACAAGGTGTTTGCTTAATATATAGTGGTATATGTTTAAAAGAATCTATAGATATTTTGCTCACAAACAACAACCTCTAAAGTTAATCATAATGGTAATGCCAATAGTTGATGAGATCAAAACTAGAGTTCATGCCAGAGGGACACCTGGTCTTTAAAGTAAAGATCCAGTAGATCTCTTGTTTTGCTAGACATTTCTCTCTATTCCCTCCCCTAGGTGGGGTGAGAACCCTTTCTATGCAGTTCCATTTAAATGTTTGTGCGCTTTTGTTATGAAATTGCGCAAAATGTTGGACTAAGGGTGTACTTGCCTTGCCAATCTTGATGTTAGATAAGTGCTCCCTAATACGTGATCTCACTTCTCGTGTCATCATGCCTGTATATTGTCTATAACATTCCTGACATGTGATGAGATACACCACATAGGTTGATCTACAGTTCATACATTGTTCCACCTTCTCACAAGCCACACATTCCCTGCTGTGGCATTTATACATGTCCTTATTGGTTAGCCATGTGGATTGGGTCAAGGTAGTAGAAGGAAGCTTAGTGGTAGAGATCATATTGCCAATTGTCCTATTGCGTCTATAGGCAAATTTACAGTTCTTAGTTGAGAGGGCTTCAAGTCCATCATCTGCTCTCAACATTGGAAGATGTTTCTTGATTATGTCACAGATGTGGTTATACTGTTCAATATAGTCAGTTATAAACAGTACACTATCTTCTCTTGAGAATCTATTTTTAGCTGTAGGTGTATCTACTTTTGGACGTATCAGGTCCGCTCTATCCATACTGTGTACTGTTTCTACAGCCTTTTGGATGAAACCACTACTGTATCTCCTAGATCTGAAACTTCTGATTAAATCATTAGACTCTTTTGCATATTGTTCCTCATTGGAACAGTTCCTCTTTAGGTGGATAAATTGGCCTTTTGCTATCCCTTTGAATACATTTTTGGGATGGCAACTCTTGGCATGCAGTAGACCATTGCCTGCAATGGGTTTCCTATACACCTTGGTTTGGACTCTGGCACCATCCGTACCCATAAGGGTAATATCTAGATAGTTAATATAGATAGTTAATATTGGAGGGACTAGATTCTGATGTGAAGGAAATGCCTAGATTATTATTGTTAAGATAGTTAACAAAACCTGGTAATTCTGTATCGTCCCCCCTCCAGATAAATAAAAGATCATCTATGAATCTTTTATAAATTACTATCTTCGAACCGTAGGGGTTCCCCCCTCCATATATGTGGTCCTGCTCCCACCACCCCATAAAGAGGTTGGCGTAGGAGGGGGCAAATTTTGCCCCCATAGCAGTCCCACATATCTGGAGATAGAAGGCCCCCTCAAATTCGAAGTAGTTGTGTGTGAGGAGAAATTCTGCTACCCTAAGGGCAAATTTGCAGAATTCCATATCCTCATCATGGTACTTACTCAAAAAGTACTCTAGTGCCAGAAGGCCCTTGTCGTGGGGAATGGAGGAATAGAGAGCTGTAACATCCACCGTTAACCAGATGTAGTTAGTTTTCCATTCTATACCCTCCATTACATTCAGAATGTGTTTGGTATCTCTTACAAAGCTCCAAAGTATTAGAACCATGGGCTGTAAGATAATATCCAGCCACTCAGACAAATGCTCCAACAGTGATTTAATGCCGCTGACAATCGGCCTCCCCATAACATTTACCAAAGATTTGTGAACTTTGGGGAGGTTATTGAACACGGGGACCGTGGGGTGAGGCACTAACAAATAGTCTCATGTGGCCCTGTCTATGAGGCCTTTAGCCATACCATCATCTACAAGGTCCCTCAGCTTGTGGCTAAAAACTCTTGTAGGATCTGCAATGAGCATGTAAATTTTTTTGTAAATACATTTTTCTATATATATCTGCATATACCTGTATATCTATTCCTATATATATTTTACATTATAAAATTATATATATTTTTTTAATAATAAAAAATACTTTTTTGAAAATTTTTAATAATTTTTAAATATTTTAAATGTAATATTTCAATAACGCTAACACTAACTAACACTAACGATCAGAGCAACAGCATTGCTGACATTCACACTATCGCAAAGGCAAAATAGGAACTGAGATTGTATGAATCACGCTGCAATCCCAACATTATTTAGAATAAACTATGTAAGGTTGTATTTGGAGAAGCAGTAGATCCATAATATTGGTATCCTTCAAACACCATTTATCCTGAACAAGGAAAGTGCTATATGAATATTGCCAGATACAATTAGTTTGTTTATTACTATTCACCCTGAATATACTTTCAGCAAATTGTAAAACAGCACACATTTATCTAGTGTCTCACTTTCCCCATGTAATATGAAGGACATATTGTTTTAAAAATGTACTGTCTGCACCAACTATCACTTGTCTAACAAACCCAACCTTGGGCTAGATTGCAAGTAGCGTGTTAACATTAGCGCACTTAATATAAGAATATCGTGGGTGTGTTAATTTGCGCTTGTATTAAAGTGCATGGGTTAGCGGGACTGAAGACCTTGCATAAAGAATTAGGGATAAAATAAAAGTTGCACTGAATTAAACATAAATTCATTAAATATACTGTTACACTCATTTAAAGACTATCTGATAAAAAATGTACATAAATATTAATAATAAATATTTATAAGCCATGTATTTGAGTGCAATGGGCTATAATATATACAATAAATATCATAGTAATATAATTTCTTATAATATACCCCAATAGATGCTTATTTGAATTATATCTATCTAAGGGGCATGGATTAATATCCACATCCTAGGTCTGGATTGCAATATATATTGAATTATCCCATCTACTATGTAAGTGCATAATCATTTGCTGCCAGCCATACTCCTTTGTGTTTTTAAGCTGTGCGTGTGTTTACCATTTTGTTTTAAACGCCCTTATAAAGGTTATATTTTAACTTAGCTTATTTCCATTAAAATCATATTTCTCTATACTTAATAGTCCTCCAGGAAAATAAGTGCTTTTCATGTGTACGCCAGTATCAGTCACGTACTGATTTACACCCCAGCCTGCAAATTTACTTGAGGCTTACAAGAAGATAAAAGCACATAACTAAAGGCATTCCTAACTTTATACACTAAGTAGTGCCATTAGTACCCCTTTCTCTTTTCTTATGAAAATCTGCTCTGTTGGTGTTTCTTGAGTAATGGAGTTGGAAAAAAACACTGGTCTAAGGGTCACCATCACTTCTTTTATACGTGATCTCATCAAAATATATTAATGCACTCAAAATTCAGATTTGAATAGCCTGTGAATGGGCTTCCCCCTTCCCATTCATATTAAATGTCTCTGTGAAAATAATCAATTTCCCAAATTTTTCAATATCATCTGAGCCTTTATTTCCTCCCCATTTCTGTAAAGTAAAAGTCAAAATTCTTACTCTTACATAAAATACTCAGATAGTATGTTTTTATATCCCAATTCTATTGCTTAGTATATTATCTGCTAGTTAGGGCCGATATGCATTGCTAATTAATGTTTTACAGTAATCCATTGCAGCAAAATGTTTAAAAGGACAGTAATATATATGAAATGTATATGAAAGCTCAGTATTTAAACAAAGCTGTTTACGTTTTACACTTGCAGGAAGTATATGCCTGTGTATGTCTAGACCTTAAGGGCTGATTACTCACTGGCTGATAAGTAGAACTTAAACTTCTTTATTGGTGCATTGGATAATGATTAGGGTGACCAGATGTCCCAGGTTTTAACAGGCCAGTTCTGGTTTCTAGTGAGCTGTCCCGGTGCCCCAAGAATAATTTTTGGGTCAGGTGAAGTTTTGGGATACACAATATTAATTTATTTTACTATTTTGTCATTATGTTTGAAAAGTTTCGGATTACACCCTTTATACGCCTGCTAACCAACTACTATGGTGAACATGCACTCATCTCACCTCTTACATGCTCACTAAACAATTACCAGAGTGGAGCTTTTGTGAGGTGTATACACTCTCTGATAGTTAGCATTGCTCCCTCTCTGACACAAGTATCATTACTTGCACAAGAAGGGCTGAACTAACCATCTGAAACAGTGTAGCACCTAAGCAGAGTTTGCCACTGTTTTAGAGATTTGTTAACCTTAGACTGTTGATGCTAGGGAAGTTATAAGGGGTTCACTGGAGACTAACGTTCATAGTAAACAACTAATGGGGACACTGTAAGGAAAACCAGAGGCAGCTTTCCTTTCGAGTGAAGGAACACCACAAAGTTTCCCAGTGTAAAGTAAATATAGCTCACCTCTTTGTGACTTATATACTGGTGACAAAATTCCCTTACATTTTTGGGGACTCTGATGTACTTTTGGATATTCCAACATAAGATCAAGTATTGGACTCTGATACAGTTTTGTCTGTGTTTTTTTTTTGTTTTTTTTACTTATGGACTTTTAATTGGTGATTTTTTTATCAAACCTTTGCATTTGTTTTATTTTATATTTTTATGTATAAATATATAAATATTAAATTGGTCCTGTGTTTGATTTTGATTCATAGTTAAATGGACATGAAACCCAATTTTCTTTCGTGTAATTGGCAAGAGTCCATGAGCTAGTGACGTATGGGATATACAATCCTACCAGGAGGGGCAAAGTTTCCCAAACCTCAAATGCCTATAAATACACCCCTAATTCAGTTTTACAAACTTTGCCTCATATGGAGGTGGTGAAGTAAGTTTGTGCTTAGCTTCTAAGGTTAGTCTGCAAGTTCCCTAAAGGGACAAATCTCTGCTCTTTCTGTTTTATTTCACAGAAAGATTGCTAAGATTCCTGATATTCACTGTTTTGTACAGGCTTTGGTCCGTATCAAGCCTGTCATTAAATCAATCTCTCCTCCTTGGAGTCTTAATTTGGTTTTGAAGGCCTTACAGGCTCCTCCTTTTGAGCCTATGCATTCTTTGGACATTAAACTACTTTCTTGGAAAGTGTTGTTCCTTTTGGCCATCTCTTCTGCTAGAAGAGTTTCTGAATTATCTGCTCTTTCTTGTGAATCTCCTTTTCTGATTTTCCATCAGGATAAGGCAGTTTTGTGGACTTCATTTAAATTCTTACCTAAGGTTGTGAATTCTAACAACATTAGTAGAGAAATTGTTGTCCCTTTTTTGTGTCCTAATCCTAAGAATTCTTTGGAGAAATCCTTGCATTCTTTGAATGTGGTAAGAGCTCTGAAAAATTATGTTGAAGCTATTAAAGATTTCAGGAAGACTGAAATCTATTTGTTATCTTTTCTGGTTCTAGGAAAGGTCAGAAGGCTTCTGACATTTCCTTGGCATCTTGGTTAAAGCTTTTGATTCATCCGGCTTATTTGGAGTCGGGTCAGGCCCCGCCTCAGAGAATTACAGCTCATTCTACTAGATCAGTCTCCACGTTGTGGGCTTTTAAGAATGAAGCTTCAGTTGATCAGATTTGCAAATCAGCAACTTGGTCTTCTTTGCATACATTTACTAAATTCTACCGTTTTGATGTATTTGTTTCTTTGCAAGCAGTTTTTGGTTGAAAAGTTCTTCAGGCATCTGTTTCAGTTTGATTCCTCTGCTTATGTTTTACTTTTTTTTCTTTCATTTATGAGAAAAACTTATTTTTTTGGTTATGGATTTAATTTTCTCAGCGGAAAATGGCTGTTATTATTTTATGCCTCCCTCTCTAGTGACTCTTGTGTGGAGTACCACAACTTGGGTATTTATATCCCATACATCACTAGCTCATGGACTCTTGCCAATTACATGAAAGAAAACATAATTTATGTAAGAACTTACCTGATAAATTCATTTCTTTCATATTGGCCATGAGACCCACCCCTTTTATGGTGGTTATGATTTTTTTGTATAAAGCACAATTATTTCCAAATTTCCTTTGTTGATGCTTTTTACTTACTGAATTGTGGGTGTGGGGAGGATTGTATTTATAGGCATTTTGAGGTTTGGGAAACTTTGCCCCTCCTGGTAGGATTGTATATCCCATACATCACTAGCTCATGGACTCTTGCCAATATGAAAGACATTAATTTATCAGGTAAGTTCTTAAATACATTATGTTTTTTTCTTTCATGATTTAGGTAGAACATAAAATTTTAAACAATTTTCCAGTTTACTTCTGTTATCAATTTTTTTCATTCACTTGGTATCATTTGTTAAAGGAGCAGCAATGCACTACTGGTTTCTAACTGAACATTTGGGTGAGCCAATGAAAATCAGTATATATATGTATGCAGCCACCAATCAGCAGCTAGAACCAAAGGAAGGAAGCAAATTAAATAATAGAAGTAAATTGGAAAGTTGTTTAAATTTGTATGCTCTGCCTAAATATTAATTTACTGTCCCTTTAACATTACTATTCCCAATGAGATCCAGCAACAAAACAATATAGGTGTGCACGCCAAAGGTTACTGCATACCTTGTAAAATATCAAAGTCCAAGAAAAGGCAGCACCACCAATTAAATCAGCATAGCTTCTTTATTTTCTTATACCAGGAGTAGGTACAAAATAACAAGACTACGTTTCGGGCTGTTAACCCTTAGTCATGTTTGAAGTGTAATGCAGCACATCACCTTAAATACCTTTACACAGGTGTAACTCCTCCCACCTCATAGTGACATCATCCTTCACAGAGAATATATTAAAGGGAACTTGTCCCCAATAGTAACAAGTTCATAACTACATAACACATAAAAAATATATAGAGATTATCATAGAAGACAGCCATTTCACAAAAATGTATTCAAATCGTAATCTCTATTCATCCCCTTAGGGGTTAATGCATCAGGTTTATGTATCCATAACATTTTCCTCTTCTTTAATAGAGACTCCCTATTCTGACCCCTTCTAGGGGGAGGTTCCCATCTATAATTTGGAACCTCAATTGTGCAATTGAATGACCTGCCTCCAAAAAGTGGCATGCTACAGGTGCCTCCATATTTTTTCTTCTAATTCTAGTTTTATGCCGCACTATTCTATCCCGTGCCCTTTCGGTCGTCTCGCTGATATATATCTTGGCACATGGGCATTTAATTAAGTATACCACAAAGTTAGCATTACAGGTACAATATCCATTAATTCCATATTGTTGACCTGTGTAAGAATGGAAAAAACTGTCACCCTTGACTAGGCTGCCACAGCTGGAGCAGCCCAAGCAAGTGAAACAACCCTTATTTTGACTTGCCAAGTAGCCATTTTTTTTTCTTTAAGACTACCTATGTTCGCTAAAATCTCTACATCTGAAAAACCATCCTATCTTGTTTGCTTTTTCTCTCAGTGAGTTTGAGGGCCTTGTTACGTGTTGTTTTTCTTACCTCCTCTATATTACTATTGATGAGCTCAACAGGATAACCCCTTTCTAGGAAACGTTTACCCTCCTCCACCAGTCTGCTATGCACCAATTTCTCATCTTTTACTATTCTCCTTACCAATAGGAGTTGCCTTATGATCCCTCACAACAAATTCTAAAATTGATTGTGAAAACTGTTGAAAGTGGCTTTACACGTGGTGTTATTGATATGGACACCAATAATTTTTTGATCAAATATGAGTATGTGATACCCGTTTTTTATACACTCCCCATAGTGCATAATGACCTATTTAAACCTCCCGGCTGCCCCATAGTAGCAGGCACTGATTCTATATTCAAAAATATTTCCATCTACTTGGATAAGGTGTTAATGCCCTTTGTTACACAATCCCTTTCACATATTAGGGATACTAGTGATTTCCTCCTAAAAATTGATGGGTTGACAGAAAATTATGATAAGTGTATTTTATACAGTCTGGATATTGTAAGCTTATACACATCCATCACTCATAATAGTGGTGTAGATGTAATCAAGTATGTATTAGCAGAGAGCATGAAGTTCAATGCTTTTGAACAACAATTCTTGATATATTTTATATTATAACTACTTTCTATTCCAGGACACTTATATCCAACGACAAGGTACAGCTATGGGATCCAACATTGCCCCTACCTATGCAAATCTACACATGAATTGGTATGAGGAGCATTTGGTCTTCGAGAACGAGATGTTTCATCTGTATGGCGTCACTTGGTGGCACTATATAGATGATGTCTTTGGCATTTGGTGGGGCGACATTGGATCTCTTAAGACATTTGTACAAACACTAAATAACAATTCAAGATTTATTAAATTTACTCTCACTTGGAGCGAAGAAAGTATTAATTTTTTAGATACAAAAGTATACAAACATAATGGTTATTTATACACAGATTTGTACCATAAAGAGACTGATTGAAACACTCTTCTCCACTACACTTGTGCCCATCCTCCTACATTAAAACAGTCATTACCAAATAGCCAACTCCTACGTGTAAGGAGAATAGTAAAAGATGAGAAACTGGTGCATAGTAGACTGGTGGAGGAGGGTAAACGTTTCCTAGAAAGGGGTTATCCTGTTGAGCTCATTGATAGTAATAGAGAGGAGGTAAGAAAAACAACACGTAACGAGGCCCTCAAACTCACTGAGAGAAAAAGCAAACAAGATAGGATGGTTTTTGTTTCTGAATTTAACTCTTTAAGTCCAACTATCCAATGCATCATTAGACAGCATTGGCACATTATAAGAGATTGTAATCCAGATGTAGAGATTTTAGCGAATGTCCCAATGCCTGCCTATACCCGTCCACCAAACATAAGAGAAAAATTGGTGAAAGCAGACATAGGTAGTCTTAAGAGAAATAAAACTGGCTACTTGGCAAGTCAAAAGAAGGGTTGTTTCCCTTGCTTGGGCTGCTCCAGCTGTGGCAGCCTAGTCAAGGGTGACAGTTTTTTCTACCCTTACACAGGTCAATAATATGGAATTAATGGATATTGTACCTGTAATGCTAACATTGTGGTATACTTAATTAAATGCCCATGTGCCAAGATATATATCGGCGAGACGACCCAAAGGGTATGGGATAGAATAGGGCAGCACAAATCTAGCATTAGAAGAAAAAATATGGAGGCACCTGTAGCATGCCACTTTTTTGAGGCAAGTCATTCAATTGCACAATTGAGGTTCCAAATTATAGCTTGGGAACCTCCCCCTAGAAGGGGTCAGAATAGGGAGTCTCTATTAAAGAAGAGGGAAATGTTATGGATACATAAACTTGATGCATTAACCCCTAAGAGGATGAATAGAGTTTACCATTTGAATACATTTTTGTGCAATGGCTGTCTTCTTTGATAATTTGTATATATTTTTTATGTGTTATGTAGTTATTAACTTGTTACTATTAGGGGACAAGTTCCCTTTAATATATTCCCTGTGAAGGATGATGTCGTGATGGGGTGGGAGGAGTTACACCTGTGTAATGCTATTTAAGGTGATGTGCTACATTACACTTCAGACACGACTAAGGGTTAACACCCCGAAACGTAGTCTTGTTATTTTGTACCTACTCCTGGTATCAGAAAATAAAAAAGCTATGCTGATTTAATTGGTGGTGCTGCCTTTTCTTGGACTTTGAACTTTAACATTACTAGTCAAGTACTACTCATATTTAGCTACAGTAATTGTAGTGCAACCGTTTGATTCAGTTTTGTATATAGAATTGAATAGAGTATAATAATTTGCCAAATAAAAAAAATGTCACTTTAAATATCATTCTCTTTGCTTACCTAATGCTTTCCTCTTCTCTTCACCTCTTTGTATAATTTTGCTTCAAAATGTTTCCTCTGCAGAACTTTCACCTATTAATATTCATATATTTAAACACCCATGTAAAGCAGACTAATTCAAAGGCATTTAATTTAGCTTCTTAAATCTATCACATTCTACAGTCAAATCCTGCATCTCTTCTTTTTTTAAAAGATATTTTACCCCATTTTCTGACAACTTTTACAATTTATTTTCAGAAGTACAAAATATTGACTGTAACCTACCATGGCAGCGTAACGTTTCCTTTTGGTCTCTACCTAGTGCCACAGAATATGTTGTTACTACTATATATAAAGTACTGTAACTAAATTAACTGCTAAAGACTGTTTTTCACATTTGCTAAGTAAACAGAAACCTAATCTGAATCAACAGTCTCTTTGGCTGCCTATATCAAACACAAAGCAGTGATTAAACATTCCCCTTGGCTAACAGTAGCCCCTATTGTCTCAGTAACACATTGCATTAATCTATTCTGTTTTGCCAGTAACTTATAGAACAGTGATTTACCACCTCTTTTTTGCTAGTAAACCACAGAGCAATGTTCTTCTCTGTTCTTTTGATTCTTTCTGCTGTTGCCCATAGATCCTTTTAACAAATACGGAGAAGTTCTTTTCAAGCTAGCTAATGCTAGCTAATGCTAGCTAGTGACACTGAACATGTTCAGCATTATTTCATGAACAAGCTTTGATGTGGCACGTGGGCCTATCACTATTTGGCCATACAGGGAGTGCAGAATTATTAGGCAAGTTGTATTTTTGAGGATTAATTTTATTATTGAACAACAACCATGTTCTCAATTAACCCAAAAAACTCATTAATATCAAAGCTGAATAGTTTTGGAAGTAGTTTTTAGTTTGTTTTTAGTTATAGCTATTTTAGGGGGATATCTGTGTGTGCAGGTGACTATTACTGTGCATAATTATTAGGCAACTTAACAAAAAACAAATATATACCCATTTCAATTATTTATTTTTACCAGTGAAACCAATATAACATCTCAACATTCACAAATATACATTTCTGACATTCAAAAACAAAACAAAAACAAATCAGTGACCAATATAGCCACCTTTCTTTGCAAGGACACTCAAAAGCTTGCCATCCATGGATTCTGTCAGTGTTTTGATCTGTTCACCATCAACATTGTGTGCAGCAGCAACCACAGCCTCCCAGACACTGTTCAGAGAGGTGTACTGTTTTCCCTCCTTGTAAAACTCACATTTGATGATGGACCCCAGGTTCTCAATGGGGTTCAGATCAGGTGAACAAGGAGGCCATGTCATTAGATTTTCTTCTTTTATACCCTTTCTTGCCAGCCACGCTGTGGAGTACTTGGACGCGTGTGATGGAGCATTGTCCTGCATGAAAATCATGTTTTTCTTGAAGGATGCAGACTTCTTCCTATACCACTGCTTGAAGAAGGCGGTAAGTAGGACTGGGAGTTGAGCTTGACTCCATCCTCAACCCGAAAAGGCCCCACAAGCTCATCTTTGATGATACCAGCCCAAACCAGTACTCCACCTCCACCTTGCTGACGTCTGAGTCAGACTGGAGCTCTCTGCCCTTTACCAATCCAGCCACGGGTCCATCCATCTGGCCCATCAAGACTCACTCTCATTTCATCAGTCCATAAAACCTTAGAAAAATCAGTCTTGAGAAATTTCTTGGCCCAGTCTTGACGTTTCAGCTTGTGTGTCTTGTTCAGTGGTGGTCATCTTTCAGCCTTTTTTACCTTGGCCATGTCTCTGAGTATTGCACACCTTGTGCTTTTGGGCACTCCAGTGATGTTGCAACTCTGAAATATGGCCAAACTGGTGGCAAGTGGCATCTTGGCAGCTGCACGCACGACTTTTCTCAGTTCATGGTCAGTTATTTTGCGCCTTGGTTTTTCCACACGCTTCTTGCGACCCTGTTGACTATTTTGAATGCAACGCTTGATTGTTCGATGATCACGCTTCAGAAGCTTTGCAATTTTAAGAGTGCTGCATCCCTCTGCAAGATATCTCACTATTTTTGACTTTTCTGAGCCTGTCAAGTCCTTCTTTTGACCCATTTTGCCAAAGGAAAGGAAGTTGCCTAATAATTATGCACACCTGATATAGGGTGTTGATGTCATTAGACCACACCCCTTCTCATTACAGAGATGCACATCACCTAATATGCTTAATTGGTAGTAGGCTTTCGAGCCTATACAGCTTGGAGTAAGACAACATGCATAAAGAGGATGATGTGGTCAAAATACTCATTTGCCTAATAATTCTGCACTCCCTGTATGCTGTAACTAACTCTTCATTTAGTGCTTTTAATCTAGCTGTACTTATCTAAGGGTGTGCTATCTATCCTGTGTATATGTATTGCATTAGAAATAATAAGTGTTCCCCGTTACTTCTGACATTGCATTACATAAAATAAAAAATCTAACATTACAGAAAATAACAAACTAAATTATCCAAAATAAAAAAAAGTTATTCCTAATCTAATACCCCCTTAAAAACAAAAAAACAATAAAAAACAATAAACTACCAATAGCCCTTAAAAGGGCCTTTTCTAGGGCAATGCCTTAAAGATAACAGCTCTTTTGCCCTGAAAAAAATACAAAGTACCCTTTAACATTACAACCCCCCAAAATAGAAAAACTAACATAAAAAAGCCTTTTTTTTTTTAAAAAAAAAAAAGCATTTGTATGGGCATTGCCCTTAAAAGGGCATTCAGCTCTTTTACAGCCCATAAAAAAACCCACCCCAAAAACTAACACTAACCCAAAAATCGGTACTCACCATTGTTGAAGTCTTCCATCATCTTCCCGGTGGAGAAAGGTCTTCATCCAGGCAGTTCCATCTTCATCCAGCACAGGACCATCTTTCATCTTAGTCCAGGTGGCGCAGAGGCGGCACGGTCATTTGGCATGGAGTTCTTATTCATGCAATCGTCCACCGCACACTGAAGATTGAATGCAAGGTACCCCTTTTATTTGGGGTACCCTTGCATTCCTATTGGCTGATTTGAAATTGTCAGCCAAAAGAAATGTAAGGGTACCCCAATGTAAAAGGGGTACCTTGCATTCAATCTTCAGTGTGCAGTAGACAATCGCATGAAGAGGACCTCCGCGTTGCAGATGACTGACGATGACGAGGACCACCACTCCAGATCCACGCCTCCAAAGACTGATCCGCACCTCCGTCAAGAAGATAGATGATGATCCCATGAAAGATGAAGATGGATCCGTCTGGATGAAGATCTTTCGCCGCCGGAAAGAAGATG